>NC_068442.1:42969557-43087057 GCF_023373465.1 Oncorhynchus keta
AATTTTTCCGTTTTTGATTTGTTAAAAAAGTTTGAAATATCCAATAAATGTCGTTCCACTTCATGATTGTGTCCCACTTGTTGTTGATACTTCACAAAAAAAATACAGTTTTATATCTTTATGTTTGAAGCCTGAAATGTGGCAAAAGGTCGCAAAGTTCAAAGGGGCCGAATACTTTCGCATGGCACTGTATATATATATATATATATATATATCTATATATCATGGTGCACAAGACACCTGTCTGAGTGGACTGATCCATTGTGGAGGCCTTTTGGATGCACAGTCCAAATCTTGTGCTACTGAAATTGTATATGGTTATATTACATAAGAACAATGAGTCAACACTAATACAAATAATATTATTTAATAACAAATGTGCTTTCTCCCGCATTGGATAGTGATTGCTGTCCGCGGTTCTGAAACACATCAGTGCTCTGTTGAATTGGAGCCTTTTCCTAGGCCATGTTGCTATGAGCATAATAGCAAAGTTAACCAGCATATTGGTGTTAAGAAAAACAATGCAGTTGAGGCAGCAGCAGAATGAGGAGATGAGAAAACAACCCCAACTTAATTAGGTCAATAGCCTAACTGTTAAATGTGCCTGGCTTTATAAATCATCAATATACTGTATCGATGGAAATGAGACTGATCCTGTTTAACAGCCTGCTGACTCCGTGAGCACCGAACTTCACACAACTAGAAAATCATTTGACAAATGTGTCTGTTTTTAATCTTTGCTTTGCTGTAATAAATGCTTTACTCTTCTTTTTGTTAGAACAGACTTTTCCAAATGGTCAGAAAAATAATGTTTATAATAAGAATAATAACACTCCTTTTTCTTGATCTCCTTCTTATTGTTATTATGATCATCATTATAATAAGTCATGTCATTATCATTAGTAGGGTTAGTATAGCATCCTTGTATAACCACCATTGATCTAAGAGCCCATCCTGTTTAGTCTTAATACCATTTCTTACTGAGGCCTATATTTCAATATACTGTATAGGCTACTGTATCTGTCAATCAATCATTCATTCGTTCATGCCATCACACAGTATACGAGCCAAATGCAAATCAAGCATTTCGTTTTAAAATAAAATAAAGCAAGCCATGAATAATTAGCTTAAACAATAAATAAAACGTTCCAATTCAGAAATTGCATTCACTAATGAATGCGACTGTTTTTAGTCTTTGCTGTAATAAATGCTTAACAAAGAAAACATTACAACAGACTCTCTGGCACACTTATAATTTATTGAGTGTTTACATAGTTCCAAACGCTCAGGGAAATTATATTTTATTCTATACAGCAGCTGTTTGGCAGAGACATAATATACACGCAGCGCTTGCTCCTCACCTTCTTTTTCTTGATCTCTAGAATTTTCCACAACTAGTCAAATAACTATGTTTCATTTTTATCCGATTTAAAGTAAGCATGTAACAATTAACTCATTAGGATTTGGGGCACCACGATCGCGGTTGTTTAAAGAGTTTCGATCTCCCGAATTAAACTCTAAAGGTCTTGGAAAAATGGAAAAATACATGTTTTAAAATGTTGACCAATAGATTGGTCGAAAGAACAGACGACTCTTGGTCAACCCAAACTTCTTTTAGTCAGGGACAGCCCTAATGTTTATTACCTTGTATTTCCTTTTAAGTTACCAGGACGAAAGGAGGGAGGGAGAAAGGAATCTTATGCCTCTAAAAGTGCCTTAGTGAGCCTAGCTTGATTAGAACAGTCCGTCTGCAATTAACCTTTAATCATTTTGCTTAATAGACCCAGATCTATTAGCGTCACGTCCAACTCTGGAGGATGGAGGGCTGTTGAGCTCAATTCATTTGCCAGTTTAATTACATCGAGATCATATGTCCCGAGTTGAACTGGATACTTCAGTATATATCTCCCTTTGGATAATGTTTGATATGTAAAGTGCATTAGATGGATGGGGAAATGACATTAGGGAACATTGAGGAATAGACCCCATTTAGAGGTCTGAGAAGGCAGACAAGGAGCCCATTCATGTACTGCACAGTTACATTTCCCAAATGCTTTAGTTCAATAGAGAGGTGCTGGAGTGCTGCCTGGCACCAAACACACTACACTTCATCTTTTCCCCTGTCATCTACTACCCCTCCTGGAGGCCCTCATCCTTTCCCCTGTCGTCTCCTACCCCTCCTGGAGGCCCACATCCTTTCCCCTGTCGTCTCCTACCCCTCCTGGAGGCCCTCATCCTTTCCCCTGTCGTCTCCTACCCCTCCTGGAGGCCCTCATCCTTTCCCCTGTCGTCTCCTACCCCTCCTGGAGGCCCTCATCCTTTCCCCTGTCGTCTCCTACCCCTCCTGGAGGCCCTCATCCTTTCCCCTGTCGTCTCCTACCCCTCCTGGAGGCCCTCATCCTTTCCCCTGTCGTCTCCTACCCCTCCTGGAGGCCCTCATCCTTTCCCCTGTCGTCTCCTACCCCTCCTGGAGGCCCTCATCCTTTCCCCTGTCGTCTCCTACCCCTCCTGGAGGCCCTCATCCTTTCCCCTGTCGTCTCCTATCCCTCCTGGAGGCCCTCATCCTTTCCCCTGTCATCTACTACCCTCCTGGAGGCCCTCATCCTTTCCCCTGTCGTCTCCTACCCCTCCTGGAGGCCCTCATCCTTTCCCTTGTCGTCTCCTACCCCTCCTGGAGGCCCTCATCCTTTCCCCTGTCATCTACTACCCCTCCTGGAGGCCCTCATCCTTTCCCCTGTCGTCTCCTACCCCTGCTGGAGGCCCTCTCTCTTTTCTCTCGTCTTTTTTCTCTCCAAGGCTTCTCTTTATGATGTTTCCAAGGACAGGGTCACATCTTCTCTTGGGTGAACACTTCCTCTTGCAGAGAGTTAAAAGTTCAAGTCAGCTGTCCAGTTTCTGGTGCAGATGAATGGCAGGAGAGGAAGGAAGGCGTTTTAGACTGTGTCAGGGATGGACAGCGTTGGTCCCAGAGTGCTGCAGGTCCAGAGTTGCCCACATCCTAATCTACACGTCATATCTTTGGTTTCCCCCCCAGCAGAAAGCAGAAGTAGGAGGTGCCCCTCCCCCGATGAGACTCCCCCCGCCCTACCGGCCACCCAGTCAGCTGACAGAGGACCAGGACGAAGAGCTGGAGGGAGTCAAAGGTCAGTCTCTATTCTTTTGACCAATCGGAAAACTGTGTTGTTGGGTACATCCGCCTCTTCCCTCGTCTCATTCACGCCTCATAAGCATGTTGAAATTCTGTTGACTTGTGCATGGATCTTCTCAGTAATGACTGCCAGTGAAAACACTTTCTTGCTGTGTGTATATAGGCCTTAAAGAGATAGCTCAAGGCAATGCTACCAAATACTAATTGAGTGTATGTACACTTGGAATGTGATGAAAGAAATAAAAGCTGAAAGAAATAATTCTCTCTACTATTATTCTTAAAATAAAGTGGTGATCCTAACTGACCTAAGAAGGGGATTTTTTTACTAGGATTAAATGTCAGAAATTATTAAAAACTGAGTTTAAATGTATTTGGCTAAGGTGTATGTAAACTTCCGACTTCAACTGTATGTGAACCACCGTTTCCTCTCGTGTGTGTGTGTGTGTGTGTGTGTGTGTGTGTGTGTGTGTGTGTGTGTGTGTGTGTGTGTGTGTGTGTGTGTGTGTGTGTGTGCGTGTGCGTGTGGAAGCTTATGTGAACAACCCTTGCCTCTTGTGTGTGTGCATGTGTTTGCAAGCTTGTGTGTGTGACTGGTCATTGGGGACTTTCTGGATACACGTGTGTGTGTGTGCATGTTTGTGTACGTGGGTTACATGCCTAACCCGTGCATAGTTTCTTTCCTGTTTGTTTTGTTTTGATAAAAGACCTTGCCCCAGTGGCTCCCCTGTACTTACAAAAACAATATGGTATGTCATTATAGTATGAACCTATCTGTGGTCATACAAAGCCAGAAAGCATGTTTTGAGTTGGTACGCAATTGAGTTTTGTTTTGTTTCATACTATGAAATTGGTTTCCGATTGATTGTTGTGCAGAGCAATTACAAGGTGTGTGTGTGTGTGTGTGTGTGTGTGTGTGTGTGTGTGTGTGTGTGTGTGTGTGTGTGGCACTTGTAACTGGTCATGTTTGCAGTGACTCATTGTAAACCAGTGAGAACAAAGGGAAGTATCATTGTGTCCCCAGTGTGCAGGAGAATTTGTATTACTGTAGTATAGCCTCTTTGTTTTCTTGATTGATTCTACCTTCTTTGCTCAGGAAAATCTATAAAATACGCAGTCAGAGGCGTATAGAAGTCGGTGCCAGCACACAAACACCAGGGCTCAGAACGGCAACCAAAACACCTGCATTTGTGACCCTTTGACTTGGCAGTTTATTCTAATAAACACATCCATTTAACCGTTGCCCAAAATGCAATTGTGGGATAAAGACAGTTTTCAAAGGAACTATTTTTGTTATCATTACAGAGAGGATAGTCACAACTTTCTGTGAGTATATAGTTTATTTCTCAACTCTCAGTATTGAGTTCATTGCACCACTTTACAACCGGAGTATGCTATGTACAGTAATAGGCCTATATGGTTTTAATGTAGCCATGGAGCCAAGCGGAGTGTGCCATTTGTGGTGAATAGGCCTACAAAGCGCTGGAGAGGTTTTGTGGGACATTACATTTACAGATAGATTAGTCAATTAGCCTAAATGGCTATCTAGCAACATGATCTGGTGAATAATAATATAGCCTTGGCTAATATGCACAAAAAATAAATTGGATAACCCTGGATGATTACCCTGGATGATAACCCTGGATGATAAGGCTAGACTACTGTAGGTCTTGGCTAGCCTACTGTAGGTCTTGGCTAGCCTACTGTAGGTATTGGCTAGCCTACTGTAGGTCATGGCTAGCCTACTGTAGGTTTTGGCTAGACTACTGTAGGTTTTGGCTAGACTACTGTAGGTTTTGGCTAGACTACTGTAGGTCTTGGCTCGCCTACTGTAGGTTTTGGCTAGACTACTGTAGGTCTTGGCTAGCCTACTGTAGGTCATGGCTAGACTAATGTAGGTTTTGGCTAGACTACTGTAGGTTTTGGCTAGACTACTGTAGGTCTTGTCTAGCCTACTGTAGGTTTTGGCTAGACTACTGTAGGTCTTGGCTAGCCTACTGTAGGTTTTGGCTAGACTACTGTAGGTCTTGGCTAGCCTACTGTAGGCCATGGCTAGACTAATGTTTTATAGCCAAGTTAAAAGGGTCACTAAATGAGACCAAATAGTTGCAGTATGGAGCCCTGTGATGACGAGAATGTTTTATAAGATTGATGTGTGATTTAATAGTGGTATTAACTCCTGGTCCATAGTTAATGTGAGCTGTGTGATTTAATAGTGGTATTAACTCCTGGTCCATATTTAATGTGAGCTGTGTGATTTAATAGTGGTATTAACTCCTGGTCCATAGTTAATGTGAGCTGTGTGATTTAATAGTGGTATTAACTCCTGGTCCATATTTAATGTGAGCTGTGTGATTTAATAGTGGTATTAACTCCTGGTCCATAGTTAATGTGAGCTGTGTGATTTAATAGTGGTATTAACTCCTGGTCCATATTTAATGTGAGCTGTGTGATTTAATAGTGATATTAACTCCTGGTCCATAGTTAATGTGAGCTGTGTGATTTAATAGTGGTATTAACTCCTGGTCCATAGTTAATGTGAGCTGTGTGATTTAATAGTGGTATTAACTCCTGGTCCATATTTAATGTGAGCTGTGTGATTTAATAGTGGTATTAACTCCTGGTCCATAGTTAATGTGAGCTGTGTGATTTAATAGTGGTATTAACTCCTGGTCCATAGTTAATGTGAGCTGTGTGATTTAATAGTGGTATTAACTCCTGGTCCATATTTAATGTGAGCTGTGTGATTTAATAGTGGTATTAACTCCTGGTCCATATTTAATGTGAGCTGTGTGATTTAATAGTGGTATTAACTCCTGGTCCATATTTAATGTGAGCTGTGTGATTTAATAGTGGTATTATCTCCTGGTCCATATTTAATGTGAGCTGTGTGATTTAATAGTGGTATTAACTCCTGGTCCATATTTAATGTGAGCTGTGTGATTTAATAGTGGTATTAACTCCTGGTCCATAGTTAATGTGAGCTGTGTGATTTAATAGTGGTATTAACTCCTGGTCCATATTTAATGTGAGCTGTGTGATTTAATAGTGGTATTAACTCCTGGTCCATAGTTAATGTGAGCTGTGTGATTTAATAGTGGTATTAACTCCTGGTCCATATTTAATGTGAGCTGTGTGATTTAATAGTGGTATTAACTCCTGGTCCATAGTTAATGTGAGCTGTGTGATTTAATAGTGGTATTAACTCCTGGTCCATAGTTAATGTGAGCTGTGTGATTTAATAGTGGTATTATCTCCTGGTCCATATTTAATGTGAGATGTGTGATTTAATAGTGATATTAACTCCTGGTCCATAGTTAATGTGAGCTGTGTGATTTAATAGTGGTATTAACTCCTGGTCCATAGTTAATGTGAGCTGTGTGATTTAATAGTGGTATTAACTCCTGGTCCATATTTAATGTGAGCTGTGTGATTTAATAGTGGTATTAACTCCTGGTCCATAGTTAATGTGAGCTGTGTGATTTAATAGTGGTATTAACTCCTGGTCCATATTTAATGTGAGCTGTGTGATTTAATAGTGATATTAACTCCTGGTCCATAGTTAATGTGAGCTGTGTGATTTAATAGTGGTATTAACTCCTGGTCCATATTTAATGTGAGCTGTGTGATTTAATAGTGATATTAACTCCTGGTCCATAGTTAATGTGAGCTGTGTGATTTAATAGTGGTATTAACTCCTGGTCCATATTTAATGTGAGCTGTGTGATTTAATAGTGATATTAACTCCTGGTCCATAGTTAATGTGAGCTGTGTGATTTAATAGTGGTATTAACTCCTGGTCCATATTTAATGAGCTGTGTGATTTAATAGTGATATTAACTCCTGGTCCATAGTTAATGTGAGCTGTGTGATTTAATAGTGGTATTAACTCCTGGTCCATAGTTAATGTGAGCTGTGTGATTTAATAGTGGTATTAACTCCTGGTCCATATTTAATGTGAGCTGTGTGATTTAATAGTGGTATTAACTCCTGGTCCATAGTTAATGTGAGCTGTGTGATTTAATAGTGGTATTAACTCCTGGTCCATAGTTAATGTGAGCTGTGTGATTTAATAGTGGTATTAACTCCTGGTCCATAGTTAATGTGAGCTGTGTGATTTAATAGTGGTATTAACTCCTGGTCCATAGTTAATGTGAGCTGTGTGATTTAATAGTGGTATTAACTCCTGGTCCATATTTAATGTGAGCTGTGTGATTTAATAGTGGTATTAACTCCTGGTCCATATTTAATGTGAGCTGTGTGATTTAATAGTGGTATTAACTCCTGGTCCATAGTTAATGTGAGCTGTGTGATTTAATAGTGGTATTAACTCCTGGTCCATATTTAATGTGAGCTGTGTGATTTAATATTGGTATTAACTCCTGGTCCATAGTTAATGTGAGCTGTGTGATTTAATAGTGGTATTATCTCCTGGTCCATATTTAATGTGAGCTGTGTGATTTAATAGTGGTATTAACTCCTGGTCCATATTTAATGTGAGCTGTGTGATTTAATAGTGGTATTAACTCCTGGTCCATAGTTAATGTGAGCTGTGTGATTTAATAGTGGTATTAACTCCTGGTCCATAGTTAATGTGAGCTGTGTGATTTAATAGTGGTATTAACTCCTGGTCCATAGTTAATGTGAGCTGTGTGATTTAATAGTGGTATTAACTCCTGGTCCATATTTAATGTGAGCTGTGTGATTTAATAGTGGTATTAACTCCTGGTCCATATTTAATGTGAGCTGTGTGATTTAATAGTGGTATTAACTCCTGGTCCATAGTTAATGTGAGCTGTGTGATTTAATAGTGGTATTAACTCCTGGTCCATATTTAATGTGAGCTGTGTGATTTAATAGTGGTATTAACTCCTGGTCCATAGTTAATGTGAGCTGTGTGATTTAATAGTGGTATTAACTCCTGGTCCATATTTAATGTGAGCTGTGTGATTTAATAGTGGTATTAACTCCTGGTCCATAGTTAATGTGAGCTGTGTGATTTAATAGTGGTATTATCTCCTGGTCCATATTTAATGTGAGCTGTGTGATTTAATAGTGGTATTAACTCCTGGTCCATATTTAATGTGAGCTGTGTGATTTAATAGTGGTATTAACTCCTGGTCCATAGTTAATGTGAGCTGTGTGATTTAATAGTGGTATTAACTCCTGGTCCATAGTTAATGTGAGCTGTGTGATTTAATAGTGGTATTAACTCCTGGTCCATATTTAATGTGAGCTGTGTGATTTAATAGTGGTATTAACTCCTGGTCCATAGTTAATGTGAGCTGTGTGATTTAATAGTGGTATTATCTCCTGGTCCATATTTAATGTGAGATGTGTGATTTAATAGTGGTATTAACTCCTGGTCCATATTTAATGTGAGCTGTGTGATTTAATAGTGGTATTAACTCCTGGTCCATATTTAATGTGAGCTGTGTGATTTAATAGTGGTATTAACTCCTGGTCCATAGTTAATGTGAGCTGTGTGATTTAATAGTGGTATTAACTCCTGGTCCATATTTAATGTGAGCTGTGTGATTTAATAGTGGTATTAACTCCTGGTCCATAGTTAATGTGAGCTGTGTGATTTAATAGTGGTATTAACTCCTGGTCCATATTTAATGTGAGCTGTGTGATTTAATAGTGGTATTAACTCCTGGTCCATATTTAATGTGAGCTGTGTGATTTAATAGTGGTATTAACTCCTGGTCCATAGTTAATGTGAGCTGTGTGATTTAATAGTGGTATTAACTCCTGGTCCATATTTAATGTGAGATGTGTGATTTAATAGTGGTATTAACTCCTGGTCCATATTTAATGTGAGCTGTGTGATTTAATAGTGGTATTAACTCCTGGTCCATATTTAATGTGAGCTGTGTGATTTAATAGTGGTATTAACTCTGGTCCATATTTAATGTGAGCTGTGTGATTTAATAGTGGTATTAACTCCTGGTTCTGGCGGCCTGTGAGTTTCAAGTTTGGGAAAGCATACAATTTATCTGAGTGTGTCTGTCTGTATGGTCTGAGAGTTTATCTGTCTCCTGACTCTCTTACTTCAGAGGAGGGAGTACCTTAAATGACCATTTGTTGCAGTCACAGCCCGGTCACACTTTATTTGGATAGTACATCTGTAGATGCTCTGCTTGCTACGGTTACGGTTAGGATTTGGGTTAGGATAAGGGTTAATGTTAGGGTAAGGTTTAGGTTAGGGTTAGGATAAGGGTTAAGGTTAGGGTAAGGTTTTGGTTAGGATAAGGGGTAAGGTTAGGGTAAGGTTAGGTTTAGGGTAAGGTTAGGTTTAGGGTAAGGTTAGGTTTAGGGTAAGGTTTGGGTTAGGGTAAGGTTTGGGTTAGGGTAAGGGTTAAGGTTAGGGTTAAGGTAAGGGTAGGGTAAGGGTTAAGGTTAGGGTAAGGTTTGGGTTAGGGTTAGGGTAAGGTTTTGATTAGGGTAAGGTTTGGGTAAGGGGTTAGGGTAGGGTTAGGGTAAGGTTTGGATTAGGGTTAGGGTAAGGTTTGGGTTAGGGTTAGGGTAAGGTTAGGGTAAGGTTTGGATTAGGGTTAGGGTAAGGTTAGGGTTAAGGTAAGGGTAGGGTAAGGGTTAAGGTTAGGGTAAGGTTTGGGTTAGGGTTAGGGTAAGGTTTTGATTAGGGTAAGGTTTGGGTAAGGGGTTAGGGTAGGGTTAGGGTAAGGTTTGGATTAGGGTTAGGGTAAGGTTAGGGTAAGGGTTAAGGTTTGGGTAAGGGTTAAGGTTTGGGTAAGGGGTTAGGGTAGGGTTAGGGTAGGGTTAGGGTAAGGTTTGGATTAGGGTTAGGGTAAGGTTAGGGTAAGGGTTAAGGTTTGGGTAAGGGTTAAGGTTTGGGTAAGGGGTTAGGGTAGGGTTAGGGTAGGGTTAGGGTAAGGTTTGGATTAGGGTTAGGGTAAGGTTAGGGTAAGGGTTAAGGTTTGGGTAAGGGTTAAGGTTTGGGTAAGGGGTTAGGGTAGGGTTAGGGTAGGGTTAGGGTAAGGTTTGGATTAGGGTTAGGGTAAGGTTAGGGTAAGGTTTGGATTAGGGTTAGGGTAAGGTTAGGGTAAGGTTAGGGTAAGGGTTAAGGTTTGGGTAAGGGTTAAGGTTTGGGTAAGGGGTTAGGGTAGGGTTAGGGTAAGGTTAGGGTAAGGTTTGGATTAGGGTTAGGGTAAGGTTAGGGTAAGGGTTAGTAGATGTTTGAAATGATAATGATAGTCTATAGAGCATCTACAGATGGACTATCCAGATAGTGTTATTCTCAGTCTCCACTGCTGCAGTCCAGCTCTCACATAGTCCTTATGAACATAGTGTTGGTCTCTGGAGTGGGAAGAATGCTGGCGTACTCTGAACCATTGCATTTGACTCTGAGAGCCTTTGGTAAGGACTACACGACAGAGAAGGAAACAGTATTGGCATGAACATGATTTCACATTATCTGGGTCGCAATTGGCACCCTATTCCCTTCATAGTGTGCACTACTTTTACAGTTGAAGTCAGAAGTTTACATACACCTTAGCCAAATACATTTAAACTCAGTTTTTCACAATTCCTGACATTTAATCCGAGTACAAATTCCCTGTTTTAGGTCAGTTAAGATCACCACTTTATTTTAAGAATGTGAATTGTCAGAATAATAGTAGAGAGAAGGATTTATTTCAGCCTTTATTTATTTCATCGCATTCCAAGTGGGTCAGAAGTTTACATACACTCAATTAGTATTTGGTAGCATTGCCTTTAAATTGTTTAACTTGGGTCAAAGTTTCAGGTATCCTTCCACAAGCTTCCCACAGTAAGTTGGGTGAATTTTGGCCCATTCCTCCTGACAGAGCTGGTGTAACTGAGTCAGGTTTGTAGGTCTCCTTGCTCGCACACACTTTTTCAGTTCTGCCCACACATTTTCAGGGCTTTGTGATGGCCATTCCAATACGTTGACTTTGTTGTCCTTAAGCCATTTTGCCACAACTTTGGAAGTAAGTAGGCCGAGCGACCTTTCAAGTTATGTCGATATAGGACTCGTTTTACTGTGGATATAGACATTTTTGTACCTGTTTCCTCCAGCATCTTCACAAGGTCCTTTGCTGTTGTTCTGGGATTGATTTGCACTTTTCGCACCAAAGTACGTTAATCTCTAGGAGACAGAACACGTCTCCTTCCTGAGTGGTATGACGGCTGTGTGGTCCAGTGGTGTTTATACTTGCGTACTATTGTTTGTACAGATGAACGTGGTACCTTCAGGCATTTGGAAATTGCTCCCAAGGATGAACCAGATTTGTGGAGGTCTACATTTTTATTTCTATCTTGGCTGATTTCTGTTGATTTCCCCAAGCAAAGAGGCACTGAGTTTGAAGGTAGGCCTTGAAATACATCCACAGGTACACCTCCAATTGACTCAAATTATGTCAACTAGCCTATCAGAAGCTTCTAAAGCCATGACATAATCTTCTGGAATTTTCCAAGCTGTTTCAAGGCGCAGTCAACTTAGTGTACGTAAACTTCTGACCCACTGGAATTGTGATACAGTGAATTATGAGTGAGATAATCTGCCTGTAAACAATTGTTGGGAAAATGACTTGTGTCATGCACAAATTAGATGTCCGAACCGACTTGCCGATACCATTTTTTTAACAAGAAATTTGTGGAGGTGTTGAAAAACAAGTTTTAATGACTCCAACATAAGTGTATGTAAACTTCTGACTTCAACTGTGTATAGGGTTGTGGTCAGAAGTAATGCACTATATAGGGAACAGGGTGCCGTTTTGGGACGAGCCAACTAATTGTCATTCATTGAAGTCCTGGTACCCTACAATATCTATGAGGTGTCCTCTGGGGTCTGGTGTAATGGTTGACTGTGGGGTAAACTGTCCCTTTGTGGTCTGTGTATCCAGGGTAACGGGAGCTCAGCTTTGTCTTGGTGTGTGTGCGGCGTTGAATATGTGTGTGGAGGTGAATGGTCAGTCAGTGTTGATGAGTGTGTGGTGGTGGTGGGGTGAAGGGTCAGTCAACCAGCCAAGCTCTGGGTAGGACTGATGATGTCTTAGAAGTAGCTTGCAGTACTATCTTTTCAAATAAAATATGTGAGTGCTCTGTTGCTGTTTTCAAAGTTGCTTATGTTCAAAATGTAACAGAAACAAAATGTACTCATACTCTTTGTTGTATTAACCAATACAAAATGTGCCTAAATCACTTTAATAGCCTTCCGGCCTTGACCATTAAATAACCCAGCAGTATAAATTTACATTTGAGTCATTTAGCAGACTCTCTTATGCAGAGCGACGTATAGTAGTGAGTGCATACATTTACATACTGGTTCCACTTTGGAATCTATCCCACAACCCTGGCGTTGGAAGCTCCATGCTCTATCGACTGAGCTATACGGGACAGCTACCACTACTGCTACCTCACAGTTCCACTAAGTCCATTATTTAAAGAACAAAGGGAATGCAAGACAACTGACTTCAAAAGTGCTCCTTTGACTACTAAGGTGTTTTGGCGTAAAGCCTTCATTGGTGTGCTGGCCCTGCCTTGACAGACCAGACTAGAGCTTCAAGGCTATATTCTCTGGCTGTATGTGTACATGTCTTGTTCCTTGTCCTGAGCTGTGATGCTCTGTTCCTCAGTCTTATTTAGGTCAGCCTTAATTAACAACAAGTAGGCCTAGCGAGCAAGCAGGCAGTGGAGCGAGAGCTGATGTCTCCTCATGCAGAGCCTTGTGCTCTCTCTCTCTCTCTCTCTCTCTCTCTCTCTCTCTCTCTCTCTCTCTCTCTCTCTCTCTCTCTCTCTCTCTCTCTCTCTCTCTTCTTCCTATGTCTCTCTCTCTGTTTCGCTCTACCTCTCTCTCTTTCTTCCTATGTCTCTCTCTCTGTTTCGCTCTACCTCTCTCTCTTTCTTCCTATGTCTCTCTCTCTGTTTCGCTCTCTCTCTCTCTCTCTCTCTCTCTCTCTCTCTCTCTTTCTTCCTATGTCTCTCTCTCTGTTTCGCTCTACCCCTCTTCCTTTCTGTCTCTCTCCTGCCTTTATTCAGTGTTTTCTTCTTGTCCTCCTCCTTCCTGCCATCTCTCACCTCTTTTTCACCACCTCGTTTACGCCTCATTCTCGTTCCCTTTCTGTTTCTTTTTACCCCCCCTCCCCTTCCCTTCTTCTCTCCTCTCTCTCCAGTTCTGTCTCTTACCCTTTGATCTGTCACTTCTGGTGACAGTGGAGTCCCCTCTCTCCCCCCTCTCCTTTCTTTCTTTCTTTCTCTCTCTCGCTCTCTCTCTCCCTCTCTCCCTTCCCCCTCTGTTCCTTGCTCCTTCCTCTGGGTGTTGATTTGTGGTTAGAGTGCTGTCTAATGGATCGTTCTGTAGCAGATAGATGCTGATATTCAGCTATCTGGCTGGGGCCGATAGCCTGACAGCCCAGCACCTCCCCTGTATACACTATATATATGGACACCCCTTCAAACTAGTGGATTTCCTCTGTTTCAGCCACACTCGTTGCTGACAGGTTTGGGCACACAGCCATGCAATCTCCATAGACAAACATTGACAGTATAATTGCCTTACTGAAGAGCTCAGTGACTCTCAACATGGCACTGTTATAGGATGCCACCTTTCCAACAAGTCAGTTCATAAAATGTCTGCCCTGCTAGACCTGCACCAGTCAACTGTAAGTGCTATTCTGAAGTGGACCGCCTAAAGCAACAACGGTTCAGCCACGAAGTGGTAGGCAACACAAACTTACACAACGGGACACTGAAGCGCGTAGCGCCTAAAAATGGTCTATTCTCCGTTACAACACTCAGTACTGGCACAAGAACTGTTCGTCGGGAGCTTCATGAAATGTGCTTCCATGGTTGGACCAACTCCATATTAATGCCCATGATTTTGGAATGAGATGTTCGACGAGCAGGTGTCCACATACTTTTGGTCATGTAGTGTATTTATGACTCGCCTCAACATTTTACAGAAGACAGACAATGTCAGGGGGTAGAGGTTAGAGCCCTGCTTTCAGTTCTCGATTGTAACACTCAGTTTGAGGGTATTAGTTTTCTCTCGTATTCTGTAGGACTTCAAATAGGATTAGCCCATAGTGGACATAGCCATTTTGAAAACAGCAACAGGCATTATTAACATGAAGTGAAAAACTAGTGATATTTTAGCTTAAATGTAAGAGGTGGATAATAAATGTTCTATGATGTCTGGTGGTAATTGTATCTCTAATTCAGGCTAATGCTAATATTTAGCCCCATTTTTCATTAGCCTTGCTAAAGAAGTTAGCACTTTTTGTAATGCCTGCTTATTATCAAACTTGTTATTAGTAGGATTGCTTAGAAAGTTAGCGCTGTTAGCCCTGTTATCATTACCTTGATAAGGAAGTTAGTGAGTAGCAGCAAAGGAAAATGCTTTAATCTGTGTTTCTCTCTTTGTCTTTGCAGGGGGCCGTATTGGCTGACTGTTGTATCGGTTGCCTGGCGACTGAGGGAGGGTCAATAGAACTACTGTATTAACATGAGAGAGTGGGGAAGGTGGCCATCTTGACTTGTCACTGCACT
The DNA here is from genome assembly GCF_023373465.1 of Oncorhynchus keta. Classification (NCBI taxonomy): domain Eukaryota; kingdom Metazoa; phylum Chordata; class Actinopteri; order Salmoniformes; family Salmonidae; genus Oncorhynchus; species Oncorhynchus keta. The sequence continues at coordinate 42,984,235 of NC_068442.1, forward strand.
GTGTGATGTTCCCTCTCTTTTACAGCTTTTTACTCTATTGCAGTGCATTCATAAAGTATTCAGACCCCTTTGTCTTTTTCCACATTTTGTTACATTACATCGTTATTCTAAAATTGATTAAATTGTTTTTTTCCCCTCATCAATCTACACACAATTCCCCATAATGACAAAGCAAAACATTTTTTTTTCAATTTTTGCAAATGTATAAAAAATCATCAAATTTACATAAGTATTCAGACCCTTTACTCAGTACTTTGTTGAAGCACCTTTGGCAGCCAGATCCTCTCAAGCTCTGTCAGGTTGGGAAAGGGAGGAGGATGCCTAGTCAGTTGTCCAACTAAATGTATTCAACTGAAATGTGTCTTGGGGAGCTTTGCTGCACAGCTATTTTCAGGTCTCTCCAGAGATGTTCGATTGGGTTCAAGTCCGGGCTCTAACTGGGCCACTCAAGGACATTCAGAGACTTGGCCCAAAGCCACTCCTACCTTGTCTTGGCTGTGTGCTTAGGGTCATTGTCCTGTTGGAAGGTGAACCTTCACCCCAGTCTGAGGTCCTGAGTGCTCTGGAGCAGGTTTTCACCAAGGATCTCTGTACTTTGCTCTGTTCATCTTTGCCTTGATCCTGAGTAGTTTCCCAGTCCCAGCAGCTGAAAAACATCCTGACAGCATGATGCTGCCACCACCGTGCGTCACCGTAGGGATGGCGCAAGGTTTCGTTCAGATATTACGCTTGGCATTCAGGCCAAAAGAGTTCAATCTTGGTTTCATCAGACCAGAGAATCTTGTTTCTAATGGTCTGAGAGTCCTTTAGATGCCTTTTGGCAAACTCCAAGCGGGCTTTCATGTGCCTTTTACTTAGGAGTGGCTTCTGTCTGGCAACTCCATAAAAGCCTGATTGGTGGAGTGCTGCAGAGATGGTTGTTCTTCTGAAAGATTCTCCCATCTCTACAGAGGAATTCTGGAGCTCTGTCAGAGTGACCATCGGGTTCTTGGTCACCTCCCTGACCAAGGCCCTTCTCCCCTGATTGCTCAGCATGGATGGGCGGCCAGTTCAAGGAAGAAACAGTGGGGGTTCCAAACTTCTTCCATTTAAGAATGATGGAGGCTACTGTGTTCTTGGGGACCTTCAAAGCTGCAGAAATGTTTTGGTACCCTTCCCCAGATCTGTGCCTCAACAAAATCCTGTCACGGATTGTGACTTGGGTTATGCCCTGGCATGCACTGTCAACTGTGAGACAGGTGTGTGCCTTTCCAAATCATGTTCAATCAAATGAATTTACCACAGTTGGACTCCAGTCAAGTCGTAGAAATTTCTCAAGGATGATCAATGCAAACAGGATGCACCTGAGTTCAATTTCGAGTTTCATAACAAAAGGTCTGAATACTTATTTTAAACAAGGTATTTTTTATTTATTTTTTTATAAATTTGCAACAAACCTATTTTCGCTTTGTTATTATAGGGTATTGTGTGTAGATTTCTGAGCATGTTCTTTTTTTAAATCCATTTTAGAATAAGGCTGTAAAGTAACAAAATGTTGAAAAAGTCAAGGGGTCTGAATCCATTCCGAAGGCATGGTATATAGTTTCCTCAGGGCCGTCCCCTTAGGTTATGCACCTTTTTGTTACTCCCCAGCATTACACCTAATTCAACTAGCATAATCAATGGCTTGGTGATTTGTTGACTAGTTGAATCAGGTGTGTTATCGTTGAGCTTGAACAAAAGGTTAAGAGGTGAACTTTGTCAGCGTTTCCACTTGTTCCTATGGATACCTTGCTGTAGATTTCTGTCTGGTTTCAGTATTGGGCCTCTATCTCTATGCTTCAATGGGCTTATACCTCTAAATACTATTTTGCTGTATCAAACACCGGCTTTAACTTTACAGTGGCTTACTTTCAATTCAGTGCCATCTGGTCTTCTCTATGTTGCTTCCTCAGTGGTGATGTTTAGAAACCTGTTTAACTAGCTGTTGTCATGAACATTGTAAAGAGCATACTTGTCGGCTTTATCTCTCGCAGTGTCTTACACCGGCTCTTGTCAAGGTCTGCTATGGCAGGCATGCCACAATGGGAATATAAGGTCATTAGGTCTCTATCACTCTGGCTTGTTCACACTTGTGGGTTGAATGCAGGTTCCATTTTGAAAGGATTGACCTTGGCTAAGGTGAGATCCAACAACATTGACCTTCTGAACAATCTCCTTTCCCCACTCTCCTCCTCCCTGAGGTTCCCTCCATTTGTTATGTCACGTTGCCACGACAATCAATCACGATGACTGTTGCTAAATCAGTCTGCTGCTCTCCTGCCATATTCTTCATATCTATACTATACTGAACGGAAATATAAACGCAACATGCAACATTTACAAAGATTTTACTGAGTTACAATTCATATAAGGAAATCAGTCAATTGAAATGAATTCATTAGAGTAATCTATGGATTTCACATGACTGGGAATACAGATATGCATATTCTGGTCACAGACACCTTAAAATAAAAGTAGGGGTGTGAATCAGAAAACCAGTCTGTATTTGGTGTGACCACCATTTGCCTCATGCAGTGTGACACACCTCCTTCACATACAGTTGACCATGCTGTTGATTGTGGCCTGGGTAATGTTGTTCCCACTCCTCTTCAATGGCCGAAGTTGCTGGATATACACATCAATCCAGAGCATCACAAACATGCTCAATGGGTGACATGACTGGTGAGTATGTAGGCCATGGAAGAACTGGGACATTTTCAGCTTCCAGGAATTGTGTACAGATACTTGCGACATGGGGCTGTGCATTATTATGCAGAAACATGAGGTGATGGTGGCGAATGAATGGCACGACAATGGGCCTCAGGATCTCATCACGATATCTCTGTGATTTGAAATTGCCATTGATAAAAATGCAATTGTGTTCGTTTTCTGTAGCTTCTGACCTTCTGCCGCACTGTTGACATCAGCAAATCCCTCAACCACACAATGTCATACACGTGTCTTGCCGTTGTGTGGCCGGTTGGACGTACTGCCAAATTCTCTAAGACGACGTTGGAGGCGGCTTATGGTAGAATGTAATGTTAATTTCTCTCTGGCAACAGCTCTGGTGGACATTCCTGCTGTCAGCATACCAATTGCATGTTCCTTCAAAACTTGAGAAATCTGTGGAATTGAGTTGTGTAACAAAACTGCATTTTTGAGTGGCCTTTTATTGTCCCCAGCGCAAGGTGCACCCATGTAATGATTATGCTGTTTAATCAGCTTCTTGATATGCCACACCTGTCAGATGGATGAAATATCTTGGCAAAGGAGAAATGCTTACTAGCAGTTATGTACTGTAAACAAATTTGTGCTCAACATTTTAGAGAAATTAGCTTTTTGTGTGTATGGAATATGTCTGGGATCTTCAATTTTATTTCTATAAAACATTGGACCAACACTTCACATGTTGAATTTATATTTTTGTTCAGTGTATTTTGTACAATAAATCAGACTTGTTTCTTGATTTTTTTTTTCTAAGGTGGTTTAATTAATTAAAAGCTTGTTTGTTTCAAGTACCAGCATGTCAGGTGGGTGGAGTTCGTACTTTTGGGACTAATCGATGTTAGCCTATTGCATTTTTTTTGTAAATCCAACATGGTGGGTTTGTTTTTACTCTTTCGAGAGATGAGCACCCTATTAAAAAGTGTTGTCAAGGGTGGGAGCTGTTACTATAGGTGTTACGCCACAAATTAAAGTATCCAAAGCACCACTCTACCAATTTTTCTATTTTTACAGGGCTCTACCGAGCTTTCATTCCTACAGCTTTCTTTCAGACATTATTTTGGAAGCATGACACGCTCTTTAACTCCTCAGTCAGTCTCATGCAGCCTCAAGTGCACCCAGCTGGTTAATGTACTAAACAATAGTATCAGGGTATATGTACTGACAAGGGAAGGTAAACACAAAGCCCATGGTGGTAAAACAGTGTGTGCGTTGATTGTACTTTGTGTGCCTTGCCTGCTAATACTAGTTCACTCATTACGAGCAAGATGGCGCCGACAGAGATGGTCGCCTCGCTTCGAGTCTTTAGGAAACTATGCAGTATTTTTTTAAATATATTATTTGTTACATTGTTACCCCAAGAAATCTTAAGTCTTATTACATACAGCCGGGAAGAACTATTGGATATAAGAGTGACGTCAACTTACCAACATTACGACCAGGAATACGACTTTCCCAAAGCGGATCCTCTGTTTGGACCACCACCCAGGACAATGGATCTAATCCCAGAAGCTGACCCAAAACAACGGCGCCACAGAAGGGGCAGACGGAGTGGTCTCCTGGTCAGTGTCCGTAGATGTGCCCATCGCCTACCGCTCCCGAGTATACTACTTGCCAATGTCCAGTCTCTTGACAACAAGGTAGACGAAATTTGAGCAAAGGGTTGCCTTCCAGAAAGACATCAGAGATTGCGGTCAGCCTCCGAGAACATCGATACGCTGACTTGGTGAGTGAGTTTATTAGGAAGTGCATTGGAGATGTCGTACCCACTGTGACTATTTAAACCTACCCTAACCAGAAACCGTGGATGGCGACGGCGCAAAACTGAAAGGGCGAACCACCTCATTTAACCATGGAAAGAGGTCTGGGAATATGACTGAATATAAACAGTGTAGTTATTCCCTCCGCAAGGCAATCAAACAAGCGAAATGCCGGTACAGGGACAAAGTGGAGTCGCAATTCAACGGCTCAGACACGAGATATAGGTGGCAGGGTCTACAGGAAATCACGAACTACAAAAAGAAAACCAGCCACGTCACGGACACCGACGTCACGCTTCTAGACAAACTAAACACGTCCTTTGCCCGCTTTGAGGATAATGCAGTGCCACCGTCGCGACCCACTAACAAGGACTGCACCCCTCTCCTTCTCCATGGCCGACGTGAGTAAAACATTTAAACGCTTTAACCCTCGCAAGGCGGCTGGCCCAGATGACATCCCTAGCACGTCCTCAGAGCATGCTCAGACCAGCTGTCTGGTGGGTTTACAGACATATTCAATCGCTCTCTATCCCGGTCTGCTGTCCCCACATGCTTCAAGATGGCCACAATTGTTCCTGTACCCAAGAAGGCAAACGATAACTTAACTAAATGACTTCCGCCCCGAAGCACTCACTTCTGTCATCATTTGAGAGACTAGTCAAGGATCATATCACCTCCAGCTTACCGGCCACCCTAGACCCACTTCAATTTGCATACCGCCCCAACAGGTCCACAGAGGATGCAATTGCCATCACACTGCACACTGCCCTATCCCATCTGGACAAGAGGAATACAGTGCCTTGCGAAAGTATTCGGCCACCTTGAACTTTGCGACCTTTTGCCACATTGCAGGCTTCAAACATAAAGATATAAAACTGTATATTTTTGTGAAGAATCAACAACAAGTGGGACACAATCATGAAGTGGAACGACATTTATTTTATTGGATATTTCTAACTTTTTAAACAAATCAAAAACTAAAAAATGGGGCGTGCAAAATTATTCAGCCCCTTTACTTTCAGTGCAGTAAACTCTCTCCAGCAGTTCAGTGAGGATCTCTGAATGATCCAATGTTGACCTAAATGACTAATGATGATAAATACAATCCCCCTGTGTGTAATCAAGTCTCCGTATAAATGCACCTGCACTGTGATAGTCTCAGAGGTCCGTTAAAAGCGCAGAGAGCATCATGAAGAACAAGGAACACACCAGGCAGGTCTGAGATACTGTTGTGAAGAAGTTTAAAGCCGGATTTGGATACAAAAAGATTTCCCAAGCTTTAAACATCCCAAGGAGCACTGTGCAAGCGATAATATTGAAATGGAAGGAGTATCAGACCACTGCAAATCTACCAAGAACTGGCCGTCCTTCTAAACCTTCAGCTCATACAAGGAGAAGACTGATCAGAGATGCAGCCAAGAGGCCCATTATCACTCTGGATGAACTGCAGAGATCTACAGCTGAGGTGGGAGACTCTGTCCATAGGACAACAATCAGTCGTATATTTCACAAATCTGGCCTTTATGGAAGAGTGGCAAGAAGAAAGCCATTTCTTAAAGATATCCATAAAAAGTGTCGTTTAAAGTTTGCCACAAGCCACCTGGGAGACACACCAAACATGTGGAAGAAGGTGCTCTGGTCAGATGAAACCAAAATTGACACAAATGCTCTCCATCCAACCTCACTGAGCTCGAGCTGTTTTGCAAGGAGGAATGGGAAAAAATTTCAGTCTCTCGATGTGCAAAACTGATAGAGACATACCCCAAGCGACTTACAGCTGTAATCGCAGCAAAAGGTGGCGCTACAAAGTATTAACTTAAGGGGGCTGAATAATTTTGCACGCCCAATTTTTCAGTTTTTGATTTGTTAAAAAAGTTTGAAATATCCAATAAATGTCGTTCCACTTCATGATTGTGTCCCACTTGTTGTTGATACTTCACAAAAAAATATAGTTTTATATCTTTATGTTTGAAGCTTGAAATGTGGCAAAAGGTCGCAAAGTTCAAGGGGGCCGAATACTTTCGGGCTTGATTACCAACAACGATGAGACAGCCTACAGGGAGGAGGTGAGGGCACTCGGAGTGTGGTGTCGGGAAAACAACCTCTCAAAGTCGACAAAACAAAGGAGATTATCGTGGACTTCAGGAAGCAACAGAGAGAGCACCCGCCTATCACATCGAAGGGACAGCAGTGGAGAAGGTGGAAAGTTTTAGGTTCCTCTATGTACATATCACAGACAAACTGAAATGGTCCACCCACAGTTTCTGTGATATGCGCCTCTTCAACTTCAGGAGGCTGAAGAAATGTGTCTTGTCACCCAAAACTGACAAACCTTTACAGATGCACAATCGAGAGCATCCTGTCGGGCTGTAATTTTCATCAAGTTTATCTCAATACTTTATATACCCTTTGTTGGCAATGACAGAGGTCCCAAACACACCTCCCGGGCAATGAAGGAGTGGCTTCGTAAGAAGCATTTCAAGGTCCTGGAGTGGCCTAGCCAGTCTCCAGATCTCAACCCCATAGAAAATCTTTGAAGGGAGTTGAAAGTCCGTGTTGCCCAGCATCAGCCCCAAAACATCACTGCTCTAGAAGAGATCTGCATGGTGGAATGGGCCAAAATACCAGCAACAATGTGTGAAAACCTTGTGAAGACTTACAGAAAATGTTTGACCTCTGTCATTGCCAACAAAGGGTATATAACAAAGTATTGAGATAAACTTTTGTTATTGACCAAATACTTATTTTCTAACATAATTTGCAAATAAATTCATTGAAAATCCTACAATGTGATTTTCTGGATTTTTTTTCTCTCATTTTGTCTGTCATAGTTGAAGTGTACCTATGATGAAAATTACAGGCCTCATCTTTTTAAGTGGGAGAACTTACACAATTGGTGGCTGACTAAATACTTTTTTACCCCACTGTATATGTACATATTCTAATTCCTTCCCTTTAGATTTATGTGTATTAGGTAGTTGGGGAATTGTTAGATTACTTGTTACATATTACTGCACTGTCAGAACTAGAAGTACAAGCATTTCGCTACACTCACATTAACATCTGCTAACCATGTGTATGTGACCAATAAGATTTGAGTTGATTTAATTTGACACTGTGGTGTAAATAGTTTAGGGGCAGAGCTACACTGGGTCTTGTTTAGTTGATTGCACTGGGTGGCCTGGCATTGTCCTTGGTGGCCTGGCATTGCCCTGGGTGGCCTGGCATTACCCTTGGTGGCATGGCAGGCAGCTCTCTCTCATCCATCAGCCCGGCCCACATGCTGGCAAGGTGCTGGGCCTGATTTATCTGTGCCCCAGGCCCTGGCACTAAGTGTAGTGCACGACCTTTGACCTGAGCCCTGTCTGAAGGTAGTGCACTACATAAGGACTAGGGTGCCATTTGGGAAGCAGAGGGTTGTGTCTGAAAGCAACAACAAAAAAACAAGGGGGTTAGGGCCCGACACCGTTCTGCTGTGTAGAATCCTCCCAGACATACACCGTGGGCTGGGTTTAGAATAGCACCGCTGCCTGCTTGTAAATCCATCATTTTCAGTTTCTTCAAAACACGCACATACACTCTTAAAACCAGTCGACCGTACACACACACACACACACAGAGTGATAAACCATCATCACTATCCCATCTTTTTACCGCTCTGTTTTTTTTTTTTACCTTGCCGTCAGGCCCTAGTGTCAATTCCAGAGCAGACACCCCAGATGTGTTCAGACAGATTGGGGATAAGAGAAGAGAGAAAATAGCATGGCTTCCTGTGGCCAACGGGGAATGGGAGGGGAGGGAGGGAGAGAAGGGGAGGGAAGCTTAAATGAATACTTGTCCTCAAACTCTGAATGTCAAATATTTTTTCTCCCCATCCTACTTTAATTATCCATCACTTCATCTCTATATATACATTTTCCCTTCCTCTCCGCTGTTCAACTTCTCCCCTTCTTCTCTCTCTCCCTCCTTTCTTTTGCTCTCCCACTCTGTCAAGAGTCTGGTATGTCCTCAATCAGTCATTATTAAAGACACTGCATCTCAGCGCTAGACGCGTCACTACAGACACCCTGGTTTGAATCCAGGCTGTATCACAACCGGCCGTGATTGGGAGTCCCATATGGCGGCGCACAATCGGCCCAGCGTGGTCCGGTTTAGGCCGTCATTGTAAATAAGAATTTTGATCTTAACTGACTTGCCTACTTAAATTGATGTTAAATTTTTAAAATGTAAAATCGTCCTGAGCCTGCTTCACACGTAGTCATAGACACATACACAGACATGCACACTGTCCCAATCATCTGAGGACCTAGCCGTCTGACGCAAACAAGGCAGCCAGAGGAGATACTGTTGTTGACGAGGTCGGAACCATGGGAGCATGGGGTGGCTTAATGTGAGATAGCACTGACAACCACAGGCCACATTCATAGAGGAGATACTGTTGTTGACGAGGTCAGAACCATGGGAGCATGGGGTGGCTTAATGTGAGATAGCACTGACAACCACAGGCCACATTCATAGAGGAGATACTGTTGTTGACGAGGTCGGAACCATGGGAGCATGGGGTGGCTTAATGTGAGATAGCACTGACAACCACAGGCCACATTCATAGAGGAGATACTGTTGTTGATGAGGTCGGAACCATGGGAGCATGGGGTGGCTTAATGTGAGATAGCACTGGCAACCACAGGCCACATTCATAGAGGAGATACTGTTGTTGACGAGGTCGGAACCATGGGAGCATGGGGTGGCTTAATGTGAGATAGCACTGACAACCACAGGCCACATTCATAGAGGAGATACGGTTGTTGACGAGGTCGGAACCATGGGAGCATGGGGTGGCTTAATGTGAGATAGCACTGACAACCACAGGCCACATTCATAGAGGAGATACTGTTGTTGATGAGGTCGGAACCATGGGAGCATGGGGTGGCTTAATGTGAGATAGCACTGACAACCACAGGCCACATTCATAGAGGAGATACTGTTGTTGACGAGGTCGGAACCGTGGGAGCATGGGGTGGCTTAATGTGAGATAGCACTGACAACCACAGGCCACATTCATAGAGGAGATACTGTTGTTGATGAGGTCGGAACCATGGGAGCATGGGGTGGCTTAATGTGAGATAGCACTGACAACCACAGGCCACATTCATAGAGGAGATACTGTTGTTGATGAGGTCGGAACCATGGGAGCATGGGGTGGCTTAATGTGAGATAGCACTGACAACCACAGGCCACATTCATAGAGGAGATACTGTTGTTGACGAGGTCAGAACCATGGGAGCATGGGGTGGCTTAATGTGAGATAGCACTGACAACCACAGGCCACATTCATAGAGGCGATCTTGTTAGTGAATGACACCGCCAGCTTGGAACCACCAGATTGAAATTGTTCCGAGTTAATTTACTTCTTTTTTTTTGCTAGTGCTCTTTCCCATAATAATACACTCTTTCCCATTTGCTCTTGTCAAATTGTCAGTTGAATGCATTTAGTCTTACTGAAACAGGGGAAGAGATGGGCCTGTGTGTGTACGTGTGTTAATGTCTGTTAGTCATCACTCTCTGATGTCTCCTCATGCAGAGCCTTGTGCTCTCTCTCTCTCTCTCTCTCTCTCTCTCTCTCTCTCTCTCTCTCTCTCTCTCTCTCTCTCTCTCTCTCTCTCTCTCTCTCTCTCTCTCTCTCTCTCTCTCTCTCTCTCTCTCTCTCTCTCTCTCTCTCTCTCTCTCTCTCTCTCACTTTCTCTCTCGAAAGTGAGAGATTACAGCCTCGAGCCTTCTTGGGTATGATGCTACAAGCTTGGCACACCTGTATTTGGGTTTTTTTTCCTCTGCAGATCCTCTCAAGCTCTGTCAGGTTGCATGGGAAGTGTCACTGCACAACTATTTTCAGGTCTCTTCGATCAAGTTCAAGTCCAGGCTCTGGCTGGGCCACTCAAGAACATTCAGAGACTTGTCCCGAAGCCACTCTTGCTTTATCTTCCCTGTGTGCTTAGGGTCGTTATCCTGTTGGAAGGTGAACCTTCGCCCCAGTCTGAGGTCCTGAGCGCTCTGCAGCAGGTTTTCATCAAGGATCTCTCTGTACTTTGTTCCGTTCATCTTTCCCTAGATCTTGACTAGTCTCCCAGTCCGTGCTGCTGAAAAACATCCCCACAGCATGATGCTGCCACCCCCATGCTTCACCGTAGGGATGGCACCAGGTTTCCTCCAGAATTGAGGCATTCAGGCCAAAGAGTCCCATCTTGGTTTCATCAGACGAGAGAATCTTGTTTCTAATGGTCTGGAGTCCTTTAGTTGCCTTTTGGAAAACTCATGGAAAACATGTGCCTTTTACTTAGGAGTGGCTTCCGTCTGGCAACTCGACCATAAAGGCCTGATTGGTGGAGTGCTGCAGAGATGGTTGTCCTGGAAGGTTCTCCCATCTCCACAGAGGAACTCTGGAGCTCTGTCAGAGTGACCATCGGGTTCTTGGTCACCTGCCTGACCAAGGCTCTTCTCCCCCGATTGCTCAGTTTACCCAGGCGACCAGCTCTAGGAAGAGTCTTGGTGGTTCCAAATGTCTTACTTTTAAGAATGATGGAGGCCACTGTGTTCTTGGGGACCTTCAATGCTGCAGAATTGTTTTTGTACCCTTCCCCAGATCTGTGCCTCAACACAATCCTGTCTCGGAGCTCTATGGACAGTTCCTTCGACCTCATGGCTTGGTGTTGTCTCTGACATGCACTTTCAATTGTGGGACCTTATATAGACAGGAGTGTGACTTTCCAAATCATGTTCAATCAATTGAATTTAGCACAGGTGGACTTCAATCAAGTTGTAGCAACATCTCAAGGATGATCAATGCAAACAGGATGCACCTTGCTCAATTTTGAGTCTCATAGCAAAGTTAAGTTTAGAAGGTATTTTTTGAATTTTTTTCAATAAATTTGCCAAAAACCTGTTTTCGCTTTGTCGTTGTGGGGTATTGTGTGTAGATTGATGTGACAAAATTATAATCTAATCCATTTTAGAATAAGGCTGTAACGTATCAAAATGTGGAAAAAGTCAAGGGGTCTGAATACTTTACGAATGCACTGTTTGTGTGTGGGAAGCAGGCTTAGGCCAAGGCTTTGATGACTTTGCAATTCTCATCTCCCAAGTTGAAAATTAACAATCTTCTATATAAAGGGCTGCTTCTCCGCTCAAAGGTTCAACTGCCTCTTAATTTGTAGCTTTGTATGCTTTTTATAAATCTAGGATGGAGACTGTAACATTTCTCCCATTTTATTTTGTGTATACATATTATTCATTTTCTCATTCTCTTTGGATTTCGATTGTCTGTAGCTTATGCTTGCCCATAACCCCACCAATGTTGACATCATCAAACCGCTCACCTACCGGTCGCCGGTTGGACGTACTGCAAAAACGGTAGAGGAATGGTAGAGAAATTAGCATTCAATTATCTTTAACAGCTCTGGTGGACATTCTTGCAGTCAACATGCCAATTGCACACACCCTCAAATCTTGAGACATCTGTGGCATTGTGTTGTGTGGCAAAACTGCACATTTTAGAGTGGCCTTTTATTGTCCCCAGCAGAAGATGCACCTGTGTAATGACCATACAGTTTAATCAGCTTCTTGATGTGCCACACCTGTCCGGTGGATGGCAAAGGTACATTTGTGCACAACATTTTAGAGGAATAAGATTTTTTTTCAAATGGAACATTTTCTAGGATCTTTAATTTCAGCTCAATAAACAAGGGACCAACACTTTACATGTTGTGTTTATATTTTTGTTCAGTAGTGTTGCTGTTGCTAATGCTCTGAAAGGCCCAGTGCAGTCAAAAATGCATATTTCCACACTGAGGTTGGAATAATACTGTGAAAATGATGATGAAGCACTTTTAGAGTAAGAATTGTTTGAAAATTGAGGGGCAGGGGGCAGTAGTTTTATGTTTGGAAAAATAACATTCCCAAAGTAAACGGCCTATTTCTCAGGACCAGATGCATATAATTGACAGATTAGGATAGAAAACACTCTAACGTTTCCAAAACGGTCAAAATATTGTCTGTGAGTATAACAGAACTGATATTGCAGGCGATATTACTCTTGGTCCTAGTGAAAAGCCAACTGTCCCGGTTGATATATTATCGAATAGATATTTTAAAAACACCCTGAGGATTGATTATAAAAACGTCTGACATGTTTCTGTGGACATAATGGATATAATTTGGAATTTTTGTCTGCGTTGTCGTGACCGCTCTTTCAGGTGGATTCCTGGGCATAATGCACCAAACTAACGGAGGTATTTGGATATAAAAAAATATATTTTTGGAACAAAAGGAACATTTGTTGTCTAACTGGGAGTCTCGTGAGTGAAAACATCCGAAGATCATCAAAGGTAAACGATTAATTTGATTGCTTTTCTGATTTTCATGACTAAGTTGCCTGATGCTAAGTGTACTTATTATTGTTTGAGTCGAGCGATCGATAAACTTACACAAACGCTTGGATTGCTTTCGCTGTAAAGCATAATTTCAAAATCTGAGACGACAGGTGGATTAACAAAAGGCTAAGCTGTGTTTTGCAATATTGCACTTGTGATTTCATGAATATTAATATTTTCTAGTAATATTATTTGACTGTGGCGCTATGGTATTCAGCGTTGCTGATGACAATTATCCCGGATCCGGTATGGGTGGTTCAGAGATGAACTATTTTAACCTATATAAATCATCGCTATATATTCTATTTACTTTGTCCTTGTCCTTGAATATGCTGTTTATTTCTCCTGGGGAGAGGATGTTTTGATATTGAGTTATATTTATCCTGGAGAGATGATGACTTGTCCTACTATGTATGCAGGCCAGATGCAGAGTAATGGAGTTTTCAAGCAGCCCGTTGGTCTGTGGATGGGTATTCTGCATCACTGTTCCACTCAATGACTGGCTAATTGAAGTGCAGAGACGACGAAGCAGCGATCACTAAGTTCCTGAAATGACTTAACCAAGCAATATTTTCTGAAAAGGATTTGTTTCTACGAGTTGTCAAGGACAGTTTAGGAAAACACAAACAAACATTACTTTGGGGCAATTTCGACTGTCTTTCTGCATGTGTTTTATTTGATAAACATTTTCTTATTTTTTTTGTATTTTACCCCTTTTTTCTCTCAAGTTTCGTGATATTCAGTTACGGTCTTGTCTCAACGCTGCAACTCCCCAACATGCTCGAGAGAGAGAGAGAGAGGCAAAGGTTGAGTAATGCGTCCTGCGAAACATGACCTGCCAAACCTCGCTTCTTAACACCCGCCCACTGAACCCGGAAGCCAGCCGCATATATGTGCCGGAGGAAACACCGCTCAACTGATGAGTGAGGTCAGCCTGCAGGCGCCCGGTCCGCCACAAGGAGTCGCTAGAGCACAATGAGCCAAGTAAAGCCCCCCCCGACCAAACCCTGCCCTAACCCGGACGACGCTGGGCCAATTGTGTGCCGTCCTATGGTACTCCTGGTCACTGCCAGTTGTGACACAGCCTGGGATCAAACCCGGGTGCAGTGCAGTGCCTTTGACCGCTGCGCCACTCGGAAGGCCGATTTAACAGTTTCTTGATTGAAAGCGGGATGATATGCTGAGCGTGTGCGTGCGTACAGGTGTCTGAGATGCTGCTGCAGACGGTGTTTGTAAACTGGTAATTGAAATTGTACTGATATCAGATGATGTAGAAATAAATATTTTTTTATGTAGGAGTCATTGGGAGGGTCAGATGATGTTTGAGTCGTTGGGAGGGTCAGATGATGTTTGAGTCGTTGGGAGGGTCAGATGATGTTTGAGTCGTTGGGAGGGTGAGATTATGTGTTTGATGTATGAGTCATTGAGACGGTTGTTGAGTATATTTCTTCTCTGTTGATGTCTGTCTGTTTGACAGTGAGTGAGCGGCGTCACGTTGGATTTGTGACACCAGTTTGTCAGACAGGTGCTATGAGGAGAATAGCAATATCTGTGTGTGTGTGTTCCAGTGGGCGGACTGGGCTGCCAAATCGTGAAGTGACTCAATAAGCCATCATAATGTGCTAAACAGACGGTAATGAAACGTTTGCTCTCGCACCCCACAGCTAGCACACAATACACACCAGTATCTCTACTCTTGATTAATGTACCATGTCTGTTAAATGGTGCCCACATACACACACAGCTCCTGCTGTGCCAGCTAGAGCAGTGGTGCAGAGCATTCTCAATCACCACCAGTTTGTCGTGTCATTCCCCCCTCCCTCCCCTCAACCCCCATTGTCTCTACTGCAGCGATAGCTCCCTCCCTTTCTCTAACACAAACACACACAAACTATTATACACATGCAAGTTTACACACATGTAATAAAGGGATGGATCAATGATTACAGCCTCACACAGGCACACAAACTGACGCACACCAAATCCAATCAGCCCTACCACATACTTGAGAGAGGTAGAGATAAGTGGCAAGGGCAAGATAGAGTAAAATATAATGATTCTCTATGGAGCAAGTGGGATAAATAAGACTAGTTGTCTCTTCTATGGTTTCTCATAGTGTGGAGAGGGAGAGAGAGGGGTAGAGGGATGCTGAGGCATGTGAGTGTGGTGCACTCCGCACAGGAGCTGGATGGCAAGCAGTCGCTCTCCTCTCTCCTCCTCCCTTCTCTCTCCTTTCTATGTGTGTTCTCTGTAGATTCTCACCATACTTCAGCCTTGCTCAAGGCAGCGCTGCCAACCAACACCACGAGGTTGACAACTGACAAACACACACAAACACACCCTGGCGCATGGGGATGTTGAGCTCAGGATTGCTGGGTGAAGAGTGAAGCATGGACCATGCTGCCAGGTCAGTGTGTATCTTTAATAAGCTTGTTTGGCTTTCTAGTCTGGGCAGGCAGGGAATCAGGAGGTGTGTGTCAGAGTGTGTGTGTTGCTGTTCTTGCCAGTCTCATGTGAAGACATCCCTTTATTTTTAGTTGTTTGTTTCTGGTTTGTGTGTGTGTCCTCAGCGTGCTCTAAGGGGAGTGTTTGCCGGCCGCTGTGCAGTAACACAGGGGGACGAGGGAGTTAAGAGCGAGGGGCCAGTGGGTTGACGTGTGTGTAGACTGCAATATGGAGACATTGAGTCCACTTTGTCACCAATGCAAACACTCAGAAGATAGCCAAGAGTCACCCACACCAGTGTAGAGTCTGTCTGTCCACTTCAGACTGCTCTGATGAGACGTCGGCAGCCTTTTATCTCTGTCCCTCTATTCATATGTTTTACTCTCCTTTTATGTCCATCTCTTTTTTTCCTCTCATTTGATCTATTCCCTCTCTCGCCCTCTATTCCTCCCCCTTTCTCTCTCTCTCTCTCTCTCTCTCTCTCTCTCTCTCTCTCTCCCATTTCTTCCTCCCTCTCTATCTGCTACTCCTCTCCCTGTGCACGGACCATTCTGTAGAAACAGGTGTTGAGGAGTGGAGGAACTCTCAGATAAACACTTGTCCTTACTGTGGTGCTTCACCTCAGCTAAACCAGGCAATTATCTTTCTCACACATACAGTCCATACACAATCTTCTGGTGTGTGTGTGTGTGTGTATGGTAGAGATCATTTAGTTTATCCATGTCTAATATATATATTTTTATATCCTTTATTTTTTACGGGGTGGATCAGCTTTAATATTGCAGATAGACTGTGTCTACTCCCAATGTATTTGTCTGTATCATTTCCAATCCCCCATTTGTTTGTAATATATTTTCCTATTATCCCTGTCTACAATTAATTCTAACCAATGAGGGTCAGAGCAGAGGCAGCCACTTGTGAATTCTTCCAATTACATCCCAAGTGAATGCAATGACATGGAAGTTCTCTCGATCAGTGTTTTAAAAGGAGAAGGTAGATGTCTGACTCTGATAGGAGAAACAGTCTAGCTTTGTGTTTATGTGGGACAATGTATATGTGTGCATGGCAGCCTCTTTGTGCGCTCCACCCTTGTGTGTGTGTCTGTGTACTGTACGTGCCAGCTCATCTGTGTGCTTGTGTCTTTGTACAATACCTGTCAGCTTATCTGGGGGTGTGTGTGTGTGTGTGTGTGTGTGTGTGTGTGTCAGCTTATCTCTGTGTGCCTGCCTCTCTCTCTCTCTGTGTGTTTGTCTGCCCCTGCCCTCCCCCTGTCGTTGAGTCCCCTACACCTGTGTGCCTGCCTCTCTCTCTCTCTCTGTGTTTGTCTGCCCCTGCCCTCCCCCTGTCGTTGAGTCCCCTACACCTCTGTGTGCCTGCCTCTCTCTCTCTCTGTGTGTTTGTCTGCCCCTGCCCTCCCCCTGTCGTTGAGTCCCCTACACCTGTGTGCCTGCCTCTCTCTCTCTCTGTGTGTTTGTCTGCCCCTGCCCTCCCCCTGTCGTTGAGTCCCCTACACCTGTGTGCCTGCCTCTCTCTCTCTCTCTGTGTTTGTCTGCCCCTGCCCTCCCCCTGTCGTTGAGTCCCCTACACCTCTGTGTGCCTGCCTCTCTCTCTCTCTGTGTGTTTGTCTGCCCCTGCCCTCCCCCTGTCGTTGAGTCCCCTACACCTGTGTGCCTGCCTCTCTCTCTCTCTGTGTGTTTGTCTGCCCCTGCCCTCCCCCTGTCGTTGAGTCCCCTACACCTGTGTGCCTGCCTCTCTCTCTCTCTGTGTGTTTGTCTGCCCCTGCCCTCCCCCTGTCGTTGAGTCCCCTACACCTGTGTGCCTGCCTCTCTCTCTCTCTGTGTGTTTGTCTGCCCCTGCCCTCCCCCTGTCGTTGAGTCCCCTACACCTGTGTGCCTGCCTCTCTCTCTCTCTGTGTGGTTGTCTGCCCCTGCCCTCCCCCTGTCGTTGAGTCCCCTACACCTGTGTGCCTGCCTCTCTCTCTCTCTGTGTGTTTGTCTGCCCCTGCCCTCCTCCTGTCGTTGAGTCCCCTACACCTGTGTGCCTGCCTCTCTCTCTCTCTGTGTGTTTGTCTGCCCCTGCCCTCCCCCTGTCGTTGAGTCCCCTACACCTGTGTGCCTGCCTCTCTCTCTCTGTGTGTTTGTCTGCCCCTGCCCTCCCCCTGTCGTTGAGTCCCCTACACCTGTGTGCCTGCCTCTCTCTCTCTCTGTGTGTTTGTCTGCCCCTGCCCTCCCCCTGTCGTTGAGTCCCCTACACCTGTGTGCCTGCCTCTCTCTCTCTCTCTGTGTTTGTCTGCCCCTGCCCTCCCCCTGTCGTTGAGTCCCCTACACCTGTGTGCCTGCCTCTCTCTCTCTCTCTGTGTTTGTCTGCCCCTGCCCTCCCCCTGTCGTTGAGTCCCCTACACCTGTGTGCCCTGGTGAATGTAAATCAGTACTCTCATGGGAAGGTTTATGTGGTAAATGATGATAGCAGTGTGCTGCTGCTCACTGGGCATGGTGGACTTGTCTTCCCCATGTTGGTGCTGCACCACCACTCATTCATCTTAGAGGGAGCATGGAGACACACACACATTCATCGTCTTCGAGGAAGCATGGACACACGCACAAACACACACAGAGAGAGACACTCACACGCACATATTAATATTGGATGAAGCCAATTAGCTCAGTTGGTTGGGTGTGTGGTGCCTAGTTGGAACAAAATCCTGCAGTACCTGCAGTCTTCCTCTCTCTGCGTCTACATGTCTCCCTGTTAGATAAGCAGAATGATTACTGTATTCAGTAATTGGTCAGAAGTGTCTGGGAATGACTTCAATTCCCGCTAATAGTCACACAAAATCCCTGGAAAACTGTCTAGTTGTGCTTTTACCAGAGAGCTTAATTTACTTTCACCATGCGTAGCCCTCTCTTAACTCGAGCATCAGTTCCTAGAAAGCAGCCGTGATGAAAAGGGGAAAGCAACTGGCTGAAAAGGGGATACCGGCTGAAAAGGGGATACCGGCTGAAAAGAGGATACCGGCTGAAAAGGGGATACCGGTTGAAAAGGAGATACCGGCTGAAAAGGGGATACCGGCTGAAAAGGGGATACCGGCTGAAAAAGAGATACCGGCTGAAAAGGGGATACCGGCTGAAAAGGGGATACCGGCTGAAAAGGAGATACCGGCTGGGGATACCGGCTGAAAAGAGGATACCGGCTGAAAAGGGGATACCGGTTGAAAAGGAGATACCGGCTGAAAAGGGGATACCGGCTGAAAAGGGGATACCGGCTGAAAAGGGGATACCGGCTGAAAAAGAGATACCGGCTGAAAAGGGGATACCGGCTGAAAAGGGGATACCGGCTGAAAAGGGGATACCGGCTGAAAAGGAGATACCGGCTGAAAAGGAGATACCGGCTGAAAAGGGGATACCGGCTGAAAAGGGGATACCGGCTGAAAAGGAGATACCGGTTGAAAAGGGGATACCGGCTGAAAAGGAGATACCGGCTGAAAAGGGGATACCGGTTGAAAAGGGGATACCGGTTGAAAAGGGGATACCGGCTGAAAAGGGGATACCGGCTGAAAAGGAGATACCGGCTGAAAAGGGGATACCGGTTGAAAAGGGGATACCGGTTGAAAAGGGGATACCGGTAGAAAAGGGGATACCGGCTGAAAAGGGGATACCGGCTGAAAAGGGGATACCGGCTGAAAAGGGGATACCGGCTGAAAAGGGGATACCGGTTGAAAAGGAGATACCGGCTGAAAAGGGGATACCGGTTGAAAAGGGGATACCGGTAGAAAAGGGGATACCGGCTGAAAAGGGGATACCGGCTGAAAAGGGGATACCGGTTGAAAAGGAGATACCGGCTGAAAAGGGGATACCGGTTGAAAAGGAGATACCGGCTGAAAAGGGGATACCGGTTGAAAAGGAGATACCGGTTGAAAAGGGGATACCGGCTGAAAAGGGGATACCGGTTGAAAAGGAGATACCGGCTGAAAAGGGGATACCGGCTGAAAAGGAGATACCGGCTGAAAAGGGGATACCGGCTGAAAAGGAGATACCGGCTGAAAAGGGGATACCGGCTGAAAAGGAGATACCGGCAAGATCAGTGTGCAGGTTTTCATTTTCTCTTAAGATATCAAATTATTCCCACGCACCTGCAACAATCAGACTCCGATGTGAACAATGTCAAAATTACAGAAAAAAGGAACACGTAATTCATAAGAGACTAGCAAAGATTTCCACAATGTACTGTGAGGAATCTACACAGTGAACTCTATTCCCCAGATGGAGAGGAGAGACTTTGTAATGGGCAGAAACATTTCTGCTACTTAATAAGGGGCTGTAGCCATGCAGAGTTGGCTGTCATGTTTTAATGAGCTTTCATAGTGAGATGTGCTCCCTTTCCTCCCACATTAATATGATGCTACGCTAATATAGCACACAGAGCTACATCCCACTCCAGGTAGCCTATTCCTAATTAGACACCCTGCTCGCTATCATAATAATGTAGCAATAGCCAGCATGGTTTTTTGAATGGGAATTAATTTTAGGGGATAGTAGAAGCTTTGTAGTCAACAGTTGGAACTGGTGTGTGTGTTTGGAGGGACACACTGCAGGAGAGGACACATCCACTCTGTGTGTATGTGGGTTGAGCAATGTTTGTGTGTTCATCCACTACCGCCAACACCAAATGTAATATTTAATGTCTAGGGGAAACGTGTGTGTGTGTGTGTGTGTGTGTGTGTGTGTGTGTGTGTGTGTTTGTGTGTCGAATGACAAATGCTGAGTTATCACAAACTATAACTGTGAGTCTGTCCTGATTTAGCAGCCCTGTTTCCATGTGCAACACAAAATGGATTCTTACCTTCCCTTAACATAATGCAATCACTCCCCACCAGTAGAATGGCTGTGTTGCCTGGACTGATAGGCAGGCTTTTCCTAGGGTACATCCCAAATGGCACCCTATTCACTATACAGTGGACTTTTGACCAGAGCCCAGGATTTGGGATGCAGACCTAGTCAATAATCAACAGGCTTGTATATATTTGAAGAGAGATATGCT
Source organism: Oncorhynchus keta (assembly GCF_023373465.1). NCBI lineage: Eukaryota > Metazoa > Chordata > Actinopteri > Salmoniformes > Salmonidae > Oncorhynchus > Oncorhynchus keta. Next base: position 43,004,645 of record NC_068442.1, read on the forward strand.
AATATTAGTCTGATGTGGACAGTTTGTGCATCCTGCTTGTTCTAAAGCCCCGATGGGTTAGTAATGGAAGAAGCTTTTCCCACTGTCACCTTCAACGATTTTTTTGTAGGGATTGTCTTTTTTTGTTTGTTTTTTTAACCTTTATTTAACTAGGCAAGTCAGTTAAGAACAAATTCTTATTTACAATGACGGCCTACCCCGGCCAAACCCCTAACCTGGACAACGCTGGGAAAATTGTGCGCCACCCTATGGGACTCCCAATCACGGCCGGTTGTGATACAGCCTGGAATCGAACCAGGGCCTGTAGTGACACCTCTAGCACTGAGATGCGGTGCCTTAGACCGCTGCACCACTCGGGAGTTATCACTGGACTGGAACTAAAACAACGCGTCAGTTTAATTCTACTGAATTATATAAATGGCCCTATAGACCGATAAGCATGACCGGTCAAATCTATTTTCAGCGGGTAACCTATTAACGGTTACCCGTTAACATCCCTAACTGACACCCCATCACACACACACACACACACACACTCACAACGTACGCTGCTGCAACAGCTCAGTCTTATCCGTCCTGTTGCCAAGTCACTTTACCCCTACCTAAATGTACATAGCAAACTGAATTACCTCGTACCCCTGCACATTAACTCAGTACTGGTACTCCCTGTATGTAGCCATGTTATTACCTGGTACTCCCTGTATGTAGCCATGTTATTACCTGGTACTCCCTGTATGTAGTCATGGTATAGACTGGTACTCCCTGTATATAGCCATGTTATTACATGGTACTCCCTGTATGTAGCCATGTTATTACCTGGTACTCCCTGTATATAGCCATGTTATTACATGGTACTCCCTGTATGTAGCCATGGTATAAACTGGTACTCCCTGTATGTAGCCATGTTATTACATGGTACTCCCTGTATGTAGCCATGGTATAAACTGGTACTCCCTGTATGTAGCCATGTTATTACATGGTACTCCCTGTATATAGCCATGTTATTACCTGGTACTCCCTGTATATAGCCATGTTATTACCTGGTACTCCCTGTATGTAGCCATGTTATTACCTGGTACTCCCTGTATGTAGCCATGTTATTACCTGGTACTCCCTGTATATAGCCATGTTATTACCTGGTACTCCCTGTATATAGCCATGTTATTACATGGTACTCCCTGTATATAGCCATGTTAATACCTGGTACTCCCTGTATATAGCCATGTTATTTTACCTGGTACTCCCTGTATGTAGCCATGTTATTACCTGGTACTCCCTGTATGTAGCTGGTACTCCCTGTATATAACCATGTTATCACCTGGTACTCCCTGTATGTAGCCATGTTATTTTTTACCCCTTATTTGTCTTTGTTATTCACTGTGTATTTATTCCTCATGTCAGTATTTAAAAATATCTATGATCTTTAACTCTGTGGAGAGAGAGGGATGGAAAGGGGGACAGTGGCTGGGCTGTATTCTGATGCCACACCTATTATCCATAGAAACCATGTCTTTTGTTCAGGGAAAGGCCAGAGTCCCACTTCTGCCATTGTTTTGCATCCAACCATTCTGATCAGTACAGCTTCAGTATGCTAAACTAACTCACATTCTGGGTCACTGACTCCCTACTGTAGGTGTCCAGGGAAGTGGATACTTATTGTAGAGAGATGGCAGTTATGTGTTTTTTTACATTTGTATAGTGTGTTCTCCCTTCCAGCAAGAAGACAGTGAATCAACAAACATTAAACACCAGAGGACAACTACAATGTATCAATTTATGGACATGAGGTGCTTTTACACCTGCATTGTTTGCTGTTTGGGGTTTTAGGCTGGGTTTTTGTACAGCACTTTGAGATATCAGCTGATGTACGAAGGGCTATATAAATAAATTTGATTTGATTTGATTTGATGAGGTGTTTTGTCATGAGTTCACTGGATTGGGTTTGTTTTGATTTTCTGTGTGTGTGTGTGTGTGTGTGTGTGTGTGTGTGTGTGTGTGTGTGTGTGTGTGTGTGTGTGTGTGTGTGTGTGTGTGTGTGTGTGTGTGTGTGTGTGTGTGTGTGTGTGTGTGTGTGTGTGTGTGTGGGCACCTGTGTGTGCGTATGTGTTCCTCTGTAATTGAGGAATCAGTGTGTGACAGTGTCAACACTCTAGAGGCTGAGCAACGCTCCATGTGTTATACACCCCCTACTGTGTCTGTGTGTCATCTTTGGTTTCGGGGGAGGTTAATTCCTATAACTCATTGGCACTGGCAGTTCTATTTACAAACAAGTGCAAGGGGCTGTAGTGTCCGACTGTTGGCGCTATCATGCCAACTCCCTGCCACTCATTGTCATGACTTGATAATGACAGCAAACAAGTTTCAATGTCACGTGCACAAGTACAGTGAAATGTCTTTCTTGTAAACTGTAAGGTCACGAACTGAGCTGGGGCCAGACTACAGGGGCTGTACTTCTGACTGGAAACTAAAGTTACAGATTATGCCTTTAACAAATGTACAGTTGAAGTCAGAAGTTTACATACACCTTAGCTAAATACATTTAAACTCAGTTTTTCACAATTCCTGACATTTAATCCCAGTAACAATTCCCTGTTTTAGGTCAGTTGGTGATAGAGGAATTCTAAATTCCTGTATGTTTTATAGCCAAAACCAAATTCGCACTCATTTCTAATTCATCAATGAGTTGTAAAGTTCATTAATTATGCATGAAGTAGATTGAGACCAGTCTTAAAAGCCAAAGGTAACAGCGTTTATTTCAAGAGAGTACTGACCCAAAATACAAAGAACATTACATTTTAAAGAGAGAACATAAAATGACATCATCAGTTTCACACACTCTCCCATCCCCACAATATATCAGTGTCTACAGGTCTGGAAATCTTCTTCTACTCCCCTCATAAAACTACATTCCAAACTGTCTAAAAGATATACTTTTCTCCACTAATGGAACACAACCCAAAAATTCTTATCTGTCTGAAAAGCTATACCATCTCTCCCCCTTAAACCCGCAAGGTACAGACAATTAATTTGTTTTTACTTACATTTTCAGTAACAGCTTAACCAAGAGCCCATACGTTTCATATCATAACATAATAGTATTAGAATAAATGGTTCTAATCAAGAATGTATACATAATTAATCATTTCAACTATAATTTCCTCTAACAGTTGGGATCACCACTTTATTTTAAGAATGTGAAATGTCAGAATAATCGTAGAGAATTATTTGTCAGCTTTTATTTCTTTCATGACATTCCCAGTGGGTCAGACATTTACATACACTCAATTAGTATTTGGTAGCATTGCCTTTAAATTGTTTAACTTGCTTCAAACGTTTCAAGTAGCCTTCCACAAGCTTCCCACAATACGTTTTGTGAATTTTGGTCCATTCCTCCTGACAGAGATGGTGTAACTGAGTCAGGTTTGTAGGCCTCCTCGCTCGCACACACTTTTTCAGTTCTGCCCACACATTTTCTATAGGATTGAGGTCAGGGCTTTGTGATGGTCACTCCAATACCTTGACTTTGTTGTCCTTAAGCCATTTTGCCACAACTTTGGTAGTATGCTCGGGGTCATTGTCCATTTGGAAGACCCATTTGCGACCAAGTTTTAACTTCTTGACTGATGTCTTGAGATGTTGCTTCAATATATCCACATCATTTTCCTGCCTCAGGATGCCATCTATTTTGTGAAGTGCACCAGTCCCTCTTGCAGCAAAGCACCCCCACAACATGATGCTGCCACCCCACAACATGATGCTGCCACCCCCGTGCTTCACGGTTGGGATGGTGTTCTTCGGCTTACAAGCTTCCCCCTTTTTCCTCCAAACATAACGATGGTCATTATGGCCAAACAGTTCTATTTTTGTTTCATCAGACCAGAGGACATTTCTCCAAAAAGTACGATCTTATCCCCATGTCCAGTTGCAAACCGTAGTCTGGCTTTTTTATGGCGGTTTTGGAGCAGTGGCTTCTTGCTGAGCGGCCTTTCAGGTTATGTCAATGTAGGGCTCGTTTTACCTGTTTCCTCCAGCATCTTCACAAGGTCCTTTGCTGTTGTTCTGCGATTGATTTGCACTTTTTGTACCAAAATACGTTCATCTCTAGGAGACGGAACACGTCTCCTTCCTGAGCGGTATGCCGGCTGCGTGGCCCCAGGGTGTTTTATACTTGTGTACTATTATTTGTACAGATGAACATGGTACCTTCAGGCATTTGGAAATTGCTCCCAAGGATGAACCAGACATGTTGAGGTCTACCATTTTTTTTCTGAGGCCTTGACTGATTTCTTTAGATTTTCCCATGATATCAAGCAAAGAGGCACTGAGTTTGAAGGAAGGCCTTGAAATACATCCACAGGTACACCTCCAATTGACTCAAATTATGCCAATTAGCCTATCAGAAGCTTCTAAAGCCATGACATCATCTTCTGGAATTTTCCAAGCTGTTTAAAGGCAGGGTCAACTTAGTGTACGTAAACTTCTGACCCACTGGAATTGTGATACAGTGAATTTTAAGTTAAATAATCTGTCCCTAAACAATTGTGGAAAAATTACTCATGTCATGCACAAAGTAGTCACCCGCGCTAACCTACTTGCCAAAACTATAGTTTGTTAACAAGAAATGTGTGGAGTTGTTGAAAACAAGCTTTAATGACTCCAACATAAGTATGTAAACTTTCGAGTTCAACTGTATCCGGGTTGGAGCGAGCGGTCGCATCCGCATTTCGCTCCGCAGGTAGTATAACTTTTTCATTACATTTCATTACATTTCATTATAGTACAACGGTTTGATTTGTCTAATCTTAGCAATTTCTTCTTAGCTAGCTACATAGCCGTCTTTGTATCAAAGATAATTGCGTAATTATCGTATTTCGTCGTCCTAACGTAGTCTTCACTGCTCTGCCCAGCAGCTAGCCAGCTAGCAAACGTCCACCGATTAGCAGCACTGTAGAAACTATTACACTCAACTGAACGACTTGATTAGTGTAGTGTTAGCTAGCTACATAGCTGTCTTTGCTGTCTTCGTATCCAAGATAATTGTGTAGTCTTAGAGTGATTATCTTAATTTACCGAGGTTAGCTAGCCAGCTATTTGTCGTCCTTAACGTAGGAGACACTGCTAGCTAGCCAACAGCTAGCCAACGTCTTCTGAATAGAACTCAACAACCCGGTCGCATTCCGCTTCGCTCCACAGGTAGTATCACATTTTCATTTAATTTCATTACAGTTGATTTGATTTGTTTGATCGTAGCTAGCTACATAGCTAGCTACATAGCCGTCTTCGTATCAAAGATAATTGTGTAGTCTAGAGCGATTTTCTAGGTTAGCTAGCCAGCTATTGTCGTTCTTTTAACGCAACGTAACGTAATCAACACTGCTAGCTAGCCAGCTAGCCCCCGAATAGCAGCACTGTAGAAACTATTACACTCAACGGAACGACTTGATTAGTGTAGTGTCAACAACGCAGCCACTGCCAGCTAGCCTACAAAGTCAACAACGCAGCCACTGCCAGCTAGCCTACTTCAGCAGTACTGTATCATTTTAATAATTTTAGTCAATAAGATTCTTGCTACGTAAGCTTAACTTTCTGAACATTCGAGACGTGTAGTCCACTTGTCATTCCAATCTCCTTTGCATTAGCGTAGCCTCTTCTGTAGCCTGTCAACTATGTGTCTGTCTATCCCTGTTCTCTCCTCTCTGCACAGACCATACAAACGCTCCACACCGCGTGGCCGCGGCCACCCTAATCTGGTGGTCCCAGCGCGCACGACCCACGTGGAGTTCCAGGTCTCCGGTAGCCTCTGGAACTGCCGATCTGCGGCCAACAAGGCAAAGTTCATCTCAGCCTATGCCTCCCTCCAGTCCCTCGACTTCTTGGCACTGACGGAAACATGGATCACCACAGATAACACTGCCACTCCTACTGCTCTCTCTTCGTCCGCCCACGTGTTCTCGCACACCCCGAGAGCTTCTGGTCAGCGGGGTGGTGGCACCGGGATCCTCATCTCTCCCAAGTGGTCATTCTCTCTTTCTCCCCTTACCCATCTGTCTATCGCCTCCTTTGAATTCCATGCTGTCACAGTTACCAGCCCTTTCAAGCTTAACATCCTTATCATTTATCGCCCTCGGAGAGTTCATCAATGAGCTTGATGCCTTGATAAGCTCCTTTCCTGAGGACGGCTCACCTCTCACAGTTCTGGGCAACTTTAACCTCCCCACGTCTACCTTTGACTCATTCCTCTCTGCCTCCTTCTTTCCACTCCTCTCCTCTTTTGACCTCACCCTCTCATCTTCCCCCCCTACTCACAAGGCAGGCAATACGCTCGACCTCATCTTTACTAGATGCTGTTCTTCCACTAACCTCATTGCAACTCCCCTCCAAGTCTCCGACCACTACCTTGTATCCTTTTCCCTCTCGCTCTCATCCAACACTTCCCACACTGCCCCTACTCGGATGGTATCGCGCCGTCCCAACCTTCGCTCTCTCTCCCCCGCTACTCTCTCCTCTTCCATCCTATCATCTCTTCCCTCTGCTCAAACCTTCTCCAACCTATCTCCTGATTCTGCCTCCTCCAACCTATCTCCTGATTCTGCCTCCTCAACCCTCCTCTCCTCCCTTTCTGCATCCTTTGACTCTCTATGTCCCCTATCCTCCAGGCCGGCTCGGTCCTCCCCTCCCGCTCCGTGGCTCGACGACTCATTGCGAGCTCACAGAACAGGGCTCCGGGCAGCCGAGCGGAAATGGAGGAAAACTCGCCTCCCTGCGGACCTGGCATCCTTTCACTCCCTCCTCTCTACATTTTCCTCCTCTGTCTCTGCTGCTAAAGCCACTTTTTACCACTCTAAATTCCAAGCTTCTGCCTCTGACCCTAGGAAGCTCTTTGCCACCTTCTCCTCCCTCCTGAATCCTCCTCCCCTCCCCCTCCTCCCTCTCTGCAGATGACTTCGTCAACCATTTTGAAAAGAAGGTCGACTACATCCGATCCTCGTTTGCTAAGTCAAACAACACCGCTGGTTCTGCTCACACTGCCCTACCCTGTGCTCTGACCTCTTTCTCCCCTCTCTCTCCAGATGAAATCTCGCGTCTTGTGACGGCCGGCCGCCCAACAACCTGCCCGCTTGACCCTATCCCCTCCTCTCTTCTCCAGACCATTTCCGGAGACCTTCTCCCTTACCTCACCTCGCTCATCAACTCATCCCTGACCGCTGGCTACATCCCTTCCGTCTTCAAGAGAGCGAGAGTTGCACCCCTTCTGAAAAAACCTACACTCGATCCCTCCGATGTCATCAACTACAGACCAGTATCCCTTCTTTCTTTTCTCTCCAAAACTCTTGAACGTGCCGTCCTTGGCCAGCTCTCCCGCTATCTCTCTCAGAATGACCTTCTTGATCCAAATCAGTCAGGTTTCAAGACTAGTCATTCAACTGAGACTGCTCTTCTCTGTATCACGGAGGCGCTCCGCACCGCTAAAGCTAACTCTCTCTCCTCTGCTCTCATCCTTCTAGACCTATCGGCTGCCTTCGATACTGTGAACCATCAGATCCTCCTCTCCACCCTCTCCGAGTTGGGCATCTCCGGCGCGGCCCACGCTTGGATTGCGTCCTACCTGACAGGTCGCTCCTACCAGGTGGCGTGGCGAGAATCTGTCTCCTCACCACGCGCTCTCACCACTGGTGTCCCCCAGGGCTCTGTTCTAGGCCCTCTCCTATTCTCGCTATACACCAAGTCACTTGGCTCTGTCATAACCTCACATGGTCTCTCCTATCATTGCTATGCAGACGACACACAATTAATCTTCTCCTTTCCCCCTTCTGATGACCAGGTGGCGAATCGCATCTCTGCATGTCTGGCAGACATATCAGTGTGGATGACGGATCACCACCTCAAGCTGAACCTCTGCAAGACGGAGCTGCTCTTCCTCCCGGGGAAGGACTGCCCGTTCCATGATCTCGCCATCACGGTTGACAACTCCACTGTGTCCTCCTCCCAGAGCGCTAAGAACCTTGGCGTGATCCTGGACAACACCCTGTCGTTCTCAACTAACATCAAGGCGGTGGCCCATCTCCCGTCTGGATTACTGCAACTCGCTGTTGGCTGGGCTCCCTGCCTGTGCCATTAAACCCCTACAACTCATCCAGAACGCCGCAGCCCGTCTGGTGTTCAATCTTCCCAAGTTCTCTCACGTCACCCCGCTCCTCCGCTCTCTCCACTGGATTCCAGTTGAAGCTCGCATCCGCTACAAGACCACGGTGCTTGCCTACGGAGCTGTGAGGGGAACGGCACCTCAGTACCTCCAGGCTCTGATCAGGCCCTACACCCAAACAAGGGCACTGCGTTCATCCACCTCTGGCCTGCTCGCCTCCCTACCACTGAGGAAGTACAGTTCCCGCTCAGCCCAGTCAAAACTGTTCGCTGCTCTGGCCCCCAATGGTGGAACAAACTCCCTCACGACGCCAGGACAGCGGAGTCAATCACCACCTTCCGGAGACACCTGAAACCCCACCTCTTTAAGGAATACCTAGGATAGGATAAGTAATCCTTCTCACCCCCCTTTTAAGATTTAGATGCACTATTGTAAAGTGACTGTTCCACTGGATGTCATAAGGTGAATGCACCAATTTGTAAGTCGCTCTGGATAAGAGCGTCTGCTAAATGACTTAAATGTAAAAAAATGTATCTGACATGTGTAATGCATTACTTTTGACCAGAAGTAGGCACACACTGACACACACACACTGAGAGACACACACTGTCACGCCCTGACCATAGAGAGCCCTCGGTCCGGAGCTTCCGGCCCGGTCCGACCCAGCTCCATTTTTTTATTTTTTATTTCACCTTTATTTAACCAGGTAGGCTAGTTGAGAACAAGTTCTCATTTGCAACTGCGACCTGGCCAAGATAAAGCATAGCAGTGTGAACAGACAACACAGAGTTACACATGGAGTAAACAATTAACAAGTCAATAACACAGTAGGAAAAAGAAAAAGGGGGAGTCTATATACATTGTGTGCAAAAGGCATGAGGAGGTAGGCGAATAATTACAATTTTGCAGATTAACACTGGAGTGATCAATGACAAGATGGTCATGTACAGGTAGAGATATTGGTGTGCAAAAGAGCAGAAAAGTAAATAAATAAAAACCGTATGGGGATGAGGTAGGTAAAAATGGGTGGGCTATTTACCGATAGACTATGTACAGCTGCAGCGATCGGTTAGCTGCTCAGATAGCAGATGTTTGAAGTTGGTGAGGGAGATAAAAGTCTCCAACTTCAGCGATTTTTGCAATTCGTTCCAGTCACAGGCAGCAGAGAACTGGAACGAAAGGCGGCCAGATGAGGTGTTGGCTTTAGGGATGATCAGTGAGATACACCTGCAGGAGCGCGTGCTACGGATGGGTGTTGCCATCGTGACCAGTGAACTGAGATAAGGCGGAGCTTTACCTAGCATGGACTTGTAGATGACCTGGAGCCAGTGGGTCTGGCGACGAATATGTAGCGAGGGCCAGGCGACTAGAGCATACAAGTCGCAGTGGTGGGTGGCATAAGGTGCTTTAGTGACAAAACGGATGGCACTGTGATAAACTGCATCCAGTTTGCTGAGTAGAGTGTTGGAAGCCATTTTGTAGATGACGTCGCCTATCGGTAGGATAGTCAGTTTTACTAGGGTAAGTTTGGCGGCGTGAGTGAAGGAGGCTTTGTTGCGAAATAGAAAGCCGACTCTTGATTTGATTTTCGATTGGAGATGTTTGATATGAGTCTTGAAGGAGAGTTTACAGTCTAGCCAGACACCTAGGTACTTATAGATGTCCACATATTCAAGGTTGGAACCATCCAGGGTGGTGATGCTGGTCAGGCGTGCGGGTGCAGGCAGCGAACGGTTGAAAAGCATGCAATTGGTTTTACTAGCGTTTAAGAGCAGTTGGAGGCCACGGAAGGAGTGTTGTATGGCATTGAAGCTCGTTTGGAGGTTAGATAGCACAGTGTCCAAGGACAGGCCGGAAGTATATAGAATGGTGTCGTCTGCGTAGAGGTGGATCAGGGAATCGCCCGCAGCAAGAGCAACATCATTGATATATACAGAAAAAAGAGTCGGCCCGAGGATTGAACCCTGTGGCACCCCCATAGAGACTGCCAGAGGACCGGACAGCATGCCCTCCGATTTGACACACTGAACTCTGCAAAGTAATTGGTGAACCAGGCAAGGCAGTCATCCGAAAAACCGAGGCTACTGAGTCTGCCGATAAGAATATGGTGATTGACCGAGTCGAAAGCCTTGGCTAGGTCGATGAAGACGGCTGCACAGTACTGTCTTTTATCGATGGCGGTTATGATATCGTTTAGTACCTTGAGCGTGGCTGAGGTGCACCCGTGACCGGCTCGGAAACCCGATTGCACAGCGGAGAAGGTACGGTGGGATTCGAGATGGTCAGTGACCTGTTTGTTGACTTGGCTTTCGAAGACCTTAGATAGGCAGGGCAGGATAGATATAGGTCTGTAACAGTTTGGGTCCAGGGTGTCTCCCCCTTTGAAAAAGGGGATGACTGCGGCAGCTTTCCAATCCTTGGGGATCTCAGACGATATGAAAGAGATGTTGAACAGGCTGGTAATAGGGGTTGCGACAATGGCGGTGGATAGTTTCAGAAATAGAGGGTCCAGATTTTCAAGCCCAGCTGATTTGTACGGGTCCAGGTTTTGCAGCTCTTTCAGAACATCTGCTATCTGGATTTGGGTAAAGGAGAACCTGGAGAGGCTTGGGCGAGTAGCTGCGGGGGGGCGGAGCTGTTGGCCGAGGTTGGAGTAGCCAGGCGGAAGGCATGGCCAGCCGTTGAGAAATGCTTGTTGAAGTTTTCGATAATCATGGATTTATCGGTGGTGACCGTGTTACCTAGCCTCAGTGCATTGGGCAGCTGGGAGGAGGTGCTCTTGTTCTCCATGGACTTCACAGTGTCCCAGAACTTTTTGGAGTTGGAGCTACAGGATGCAAACTTCTGCCTGAAGAAGCTGGCCTTAGCTTTCCTGACTGACTGCGTGTATTGGTTCCTGACTTCCCTGAACAGTTGCATATCGCAGGGACTATTCGATGCTATTGCAGTCCATGGCCGGAGCCCTCCTTTGCACCAATGCCCAGTCCAGGCACTGCGTTCAGTTCCGCCCCAAGGCCGGAGCCTTCCTCTGCACCGGTGCCCAGTCAAGAGCCCGTGGTTCTCTATGGTGTAGTAGGTCAGGGTGTGACTAGGGGGTGATCTAGTATATATATTTCTATGTTGGTGCTAATGTGGTTCCCAAGTAGAGGCAGCTGTTTATTGTTGAATCTGATTGGGGATCATATTTAGGTAGATATCTCCCCACCTGTGTTTTGTGGGATATTGAGTGTTGGTTAGTGTGTTTGGGCACTACTTCCTCAAGTTAAGTTTTGTTATGTTGTTTTATTAGTTTCACTTAAATGGCATATATATTAAATAAATATGTGGAACTATACTCACGCTGCACCTTGGTCTACTCATTTCCAAGATCGTAACACACACACACACTACACACAGACATTCTCTCTCACTCACTCACTCACTCACTCACTCACTCACTCACTCACTCACTCACTCACTCACTCACTCGCGCACTCACACACACCGGCCCTTCTGAGATGAGTGACCACTAATTAAGCCAGCAGCAGCTGTCCTGCCTCCCACACTGTTCCAATAGTGCTCCTTAACTGTGTGCGTTTGCGTGTGTGTGCCTCAAGGTCACAAAGAGTTCACGGTTGGTATTCTTATCAAAACTAAATTAAATGTCAATTAACCATTTTTAAAGAATGTGGATTTGACCTAAATTTGATTCTTCATACTCAGAATGTCAACAAGACATGTCAACACTAAAATAACAATCCACCTTTGACCTTTTGCTCTTTGCCACTGTTTTCTACTCAATGCAGATGTCGATCCCCAAAATCAAACAGCAGACTGAGATTAAAGCCTCTGCTGCCATCATGACTCAAATATCAAATGGTGATTAAGAAGAAAGACGTTTCGGACCAGTTCCCTGCACTTTACAGCTCTATTTTCACAATCTTCCCTTTCTCACTATCCCCCTCTCTCTTCATCCCTCTATCTGTCAACATTTCTCTGCCTGCCTTCTTTCCGGTCTCCCCTTTCTCACTATCCCCCTCTCTCTTCATCCCTCTATCTGTCAACATTTCTCTGCCTGCCTTCTTTCCAGTCTCCCCTTTCTCACTATCCCCCTCTCTCTTCATCCCTCTATCTGTCAACATTTCTCTGCCTGCCTTCTTTCCAGTCTCCCCTTTCTCACTATCCCCCTCTCTCTTCATCCCTCTATCTGTCAACATTTCTCTGCCTGCCTTCTTTCCGGTCTCCCCTTTCTCACTATCCCCCTCTCTCTTCATCCCTCTATCTGTCAACATGTCTCTGCCTGCCTTCTTTCCAGTCTCCCCTTTCTCACTATCCCCCTCTCTCTTCATCCCTCTATCTGTCAACATTTCTCTGCCTGCCTTCTTTCCGGTCTCCCCTTTCTCACTATCCCCCTCTCTCTTCATCCCTCTATCTGTCAACATTTCTCTGCCTGCCTTCTTTCCAGTCTCCCCTTTCTCAACTCATCCACTTTCTTCTAACTCTTTCTTTCCCTTTAGTTTCTCTGTCTTTCTCCCTCCCAACTCACCACCCTTGATCTCTTTTCCCCTCTTCCTACTTTTCTCCACATTTACTATAAGTCTCTCTCCCTCTTTTCCCTCCTTCCCTGCCTCTTTTCTCCTGTTCTCTCATCCTACCTTTTTTTTCTCAACCCATCCATACGTACTACCTCTAAAGTCTCTCTCTCTCTTCCTCTTTTCCCTCGTTCCCTCTGTTTCTGACCTCCTTTACTCTCATGGAGTGTTTCTCTCCCCCTCCTTTTTATTGGTTGGAATTGATGAACCTCTTGGGACTTTTAATTACTCTTCTTATAGCGTGACAGGAATGAAAGCCTTCTCTCTCGCTCTCTCTGTTTCTCTCTCCCTCCCTGTTTTCTTTCTCTTTGTCTCTCTCTTTCACTCCCTCTCGTTCTCTCTCTCTTTTCCCCTCTCTCACCACTGTAAAAAAAAAATGTTTTTATTTTCTATCTCTGTTCTCTCACCTTCCTCTGTCTCTCCCCCTCCTTCTCTAAGTGCCTAAAGAAAGTATTCACACCCCTTGTACTTACAGCCTGAATTTAAAATGGATTAAATTGTCCTCAACCCAATTGAGATGGTTTGGGATGAGTTGGACCACAGAGTGAAGGAAAAGCAGCCAACAAGCGCTCAGAATATGTTGGAACTCCTTCAAGACTGTTGGAAGCTGGTTGAGAGAATGCCAAGAGTGTGAAAAGCTGTCAAAACAAATGGTAGCAACTTTGAAGAATCTCAAATATAAAATATATTTTCATTTGTTTAACACTTTTTTGAGTACTACATGATTCCATATGTGTTATTGAGCAGGCCGTTTAGTCATCCAAGCTACTCAATACTGCCCCCCAGCCATAAGAAGTTAATGAGCATTTCTCCTTTGCCAAGATAATCCATCCACCTGACAGGTGTGGCATATCAAGAAGCTGATTAAACAGCATGATTATTACAAAGGCGCACCTTTTGCTGGGGACAATAAAAGGCCACTCTAACATTTGCAGTTTTGTCACACAACACAATGCCACAGATGTCTCAAGTTTTGAGGGAGATGCAATTGGCATGCTGACTGCAGGAATGTCCACCAGCGCTTTTGCCAGAGAATTTAATGTTAATTTCTCTACCATAAGGCTCCTCCAACGTCATTTTAGAGAATTTGGCAGTACGTCCAACCGGCCTCACAACCGCAGACCACATGTAACCAGCCCAGGATCTCCACATCCGACTTCTTCACTTGGGGGATCATCTGAGACCAGCCATCCGGACAACTGATGAAACTGTGGGATTGAACAACCAAAGAAGTTCTGCACAAATGGTCAGTAACCGTCTCAGGAAAGATTATCTACATGGGTCAACACCAGGGCTGATCCTGCGTTCAGAAAGTATTCAGACCCCTTGACTTTCTTCTAATTCCTAATTGTTTTCCGTCATCAATCTACACACACGACCCCATTATGACAAAGCAAAAACAGATTTTTAGAAACGTTTGTAAATGTATACAAAAGCAAAAATAGAATTATCACATTTACATAAGAATTCAGACCCTTTACTTTGAAGCACCTTTGGCAGCGATAACAGTCTTGAGTCTTCTTGGGTATGACGCTACAAGCTCCCATTCCTCTCTGCACATCTTCTCAAGCTCTGCCAGGTTGGATGGGGAGCTTTGCTGCATAGCTATTTTCAGGTCTCTCCAGAGATGTTCGATCGAGTTGAAGTCCGGGCTCTGGCTGGGCCACTCAAGGACATTCAGAGTCTTGTCCCGAAGCCACTCCTGCATTGTCTTGGCTGTGTGCTTAGGGACGTTGTCTTGTTTGAAGGTGAACATTTGCCCCCAGTCTGAAGTCATGAGCGCTCTTGAGCAGGTTTTCATCAAGGATCTCTGTACTTTGCTCAGTTAATCTTTCCCTCGATCCTGACTATTCTCCCAGTCCCTGCCGCTGACAAACATTCCCACAGCATGATGCTGCCGTCACCACGCTTCACCGTAGGGATGGTGCCAGGTTTCCTCCATACATGACGCTTGGCATTCAAGCCAAAGAGTAAAATCTTGGTTCCATCAGACCAGAGAATCTTGTTTCTCATGGTTTGAGAGTCCTTTAGGTGCCTTTTGACTGTCATGTGCCTTTTACTGACGAGTGGCTTTCGTCTGGCCACTCTACCATAAAGGCCTGATTTGGTGGAGTGCTGCAGAGATGGTGGTCCTTCTGGAAGGTTCTCCCTCTCCACAGAGGAACTCTGGAGCTTTGTCAGAGTGACCATTGGGTTCTTGGTAACCTTCTCCCCGATTGCTCAGTTTGGCCTGGTGGACAGCTCTAGGAAGAGTCTAGGTGGTTCCAAACTTCTTTCATTTAAGAATGATGGAGGCCACTGTGTTCTTGAGGACCTTTAATGCTGCAGACATTTTTTGGTACCCTTCCACAGTTCTGTGCTCGACACAATCCTGTCTCGGAGCTCTACGGACAATTCCTTCGACCTCAAGCCTTGGCTTTTGCTCTGACATGCACTTTCAACTGTGGGACCTGATATAGACAGGTGTGTGCCTTTCCAAATCATGTCCAATCAATTGAATGTACCACAGGTGGACTCCAATTAATTTGTAGAAACATTGTAATGATGATCAATGGAAACAGGATGCACCTGAGCTCAATTTTGAGTCTCATAGCAAAGGGTCTGAATATTTATGTAAGTAAGCTATCTCTGTTTTTATTTTCAATGCATTTTTCTAAAAGCTTGTTTTCACCTTGTCATTATGGTTTGTTGTGTGTAGATAGATTTTTTTTATTAAATCCATTTTATAATAAGGCTGTAACATAACAAAATGTGGAAAAGGGGAAGGGGTCTTAATACATTCCGAATGCATTGTACGTGCTCATCTTCATCCTCATCACCAGCATCTTGACTTTACTGCAGTTCGGTGTCGTTACCAACTTCAGTGGACAAATGCTCACCTTCGATGGCCGCTGGCACGCTGGAGAAGTGTGCTCCTTACGGATGAATCACGGTTTCAACTGTATCACATGTATAGTGTTGTGTGGGCGAGCGGTTTGCTGTTGTCAACGTTGTGAACAGAGTGCACCATGGTGGCTTTAGGGTTATGGTATGGGCAGGCATAAGCTACGGATAACTAACACAATTGCATTTTATTGATAGAAATTTGAATGCACAGAGATACTGTGACGAGATCGTAAGGCCCATTGTCTTCCATTCATCTGCCGCCTTCACTTCATGGTTCAGCATGATAATGCACGGTCACAAGGATCTGTACATGATTCCTGGAAGCTGAACATGTCCCAGTTCTTCCATGACCTCCATTCTTACCAGACATGTTACCCATTGAGCATGTTTGGGATGCTCTGGATCAACGTGTACAACAGCGCGATCCAGTTCCCTTCCAATATCCAGCAACTTCGCACAGCCATTGAAGAGGAGTGGGACAACTTTCTACAGGACACAATCAACAGCCTGAACTCTATACAAAGGAGATATGTCGCGCTGCGTGAGTCAAATGGTGGTCAGACCAGATACTGACTGGTTTTCTGAATTTATGTATCTGTGACCAACTGATGCATATCTGTATTCCCAGTCATGTGAAAGCCGTAGATCAGTGTAGTTATTGTAGTTATGTAGTTATTTAATTTGACTGATTTTCTCATAATGAACTGTATGTAACTCAATTAAATCTTAAAAATTGTTGCATGTTGTGCATTTTTGTTCAATGAAAATCTACAGCAAGACAAGAAAATGGTTGTCTAGCAATGATTAACATCCAATTTGACAGAAGTTTAAGAATTTTGTAAAGAATAATGGGCAAATGTTGCACAATTTTTATTTTTTTACCTTTATTACATTAGGCAAGTCAGTTAAGAACAAATTCTTATTTACAATGACGGCCTACCTTGGCCAAACCCGGACGACACTGGGCCTATTGTGCGCCACCCAATGGGACTCCCAATCACGACCGGATGTGATACAGCCTGGATTCAAACCAGGGTCTGTAGTGACGCCTCTTGCACTGAGATGCAGTGACTTAGAACGCTGCGCCACTCGGGAGCTACAATCCAGGTGTAGAAAGCTCTTAGAGACTTACCCAGAAAGAGTCACAGCTGTTATCGCTGCCAAAGTTGCTTCTACAAAGTATTGACTCAGGAGTGAAAACTTATGTAAATGAAATATTTCTGTGTTTCATTTTCAATACATTTCCCAAAATTTCTAAAAACATGTTTTCATTTTGTTATTATGGGGTATTGTGTATAGATGGGTGAGGGAAAAAATTACATAATCCATTTTAAATTCAGGATGTAACACAACAAATGTTGGAATAAGTCAAAGAGTATGAATATTTTCTGAAGGCACTGTGTCTCTCGCTCTCTTGCCCTTTCATGTTCACTGTGTGACAGCTGCAGGTTTTGATGCAAAACAGGAGTTGAAACACTATGCTGGGCAGAAATACAAAGAAAGAGAGAAGAGAGGAAGGGGTGGTCTGAGCCAAATAAAGACCTGTATATACAGTACCTCTGCTGATTGGACGATTGGGTAATGGATAAACGATGGGGAAATCACTGTGCAATGGATTGGGTGGAAGAGTGGCTTTTTACAAGGTGTTGCAGCACCTTACACAAACACACACACACACACACACACACACACACACATACAGCGTACATGCACAGGGGTTGTTTGATCAGAAGATTTGAATCTCATTCTTTTGATTGGCATCTGCCTTTGAGTGTCATCTAATATGATCCTTTCATGAAAGATGGGTAGATCTTAAATGGGAGACACACAGAGGAGTTTAAGTCTGGACCTCCGCTCTACCCAGACCTTTAGCTGTGGACAGAGAGGGGAAGAGCAAAGATAGAGAGGGAGGACAGATAAGAGAGGGAGGACAAATAAGAGAGAGAGGACAGATAAGAGAGGAAGAGCAAATACAATAGGAGAAGAAAGTGAGAACAGATGAGATTGGAGAGGAGCGGAGGACAGATAAAATAGGAGAAGAGGAATAGGACAGATGAGAAGAGGAATAGGACAGATAAGATGGGAGAAGAGGAATAGGACAGATAAGATGGGAGAAGAGGAATAGGACAGATAAGATGGGAGAAGAGGAATAGGACAGATAAGATGGGAGAAGAGGAATAGGACAGATAAGATGGGAGAAGAGGAATAGGACAGATAAGATAGGAGAAGAGGAATAGGACAGATAAGATGGGAGAAGAGGAATAGGACAGATAGGAGAAGAGAGAGAGGACAGATAAGAGAGGCATGTGGTCAGCCAGGCCATCCCTCCCTAAACCAGAGGATTACAGAAAGGAACAGCTAGTGTAGAAGCCTTTCTTCAGTAACCTAGGGCTGGGCGATATGGCCAAAATATCATATCACTGTATTTTTCAAAATGTGTATTTTGTAAATTTGCTCTATAAGTAGTGTGTGACCCTAGGCTGCATTCTCACCAGACATATCACCCATAAAGCATGTTTGGGATTCTCTGGATTGATGTGTACGACAGCGTGTTCCAGTACCAAATTGATTTGGTACTGGAAGATTTGGTACCAAAGTGATTTAATGGGCCTTCTCCATTCTGATTTGTTTTATGCTGTTCAATTAAACATCAACAAAAAATCATTTTCATCAATTTCTGCATTTCCTGCATTCATTTGAGGTCATTTCCACATTGCCACGTATGGCTGCACGATATTGGCAAAACATCTAGGCCTTATTTTTGTGATTTGACTTCAAATCCAATTTTATTTGTCACATACACATGGTTAGCAGATGTTAATGCGAGTGTAGTGAAATGCTTGTGCTTCTAGTTCCGACAATGCAGTAATAACCAACAAGTAATCTAACCAACAATTCTAAAACTACTGTCTTATACACAGTGTAAGGGGATAAAGAATATGTACATAAGGATATATGAATGAGTGATGGTACAGAGCAGCATAGGCAAGATACAGTAGATGGTATCGAGTACAGTATATACATATGAGATGAGTATGTAAACAAAGTGGCATAGTTAAAGTGGCTAGTGATACATGTATTACATAAGGATGCAGTCGATGATATAGAGTACAGTATATACGTATGCATATGAGATGAATAATGTAGGGTAAGTAACATTATATAAGGTAGCATTGTTTAAAGTGGCTAGTGATATATTTACATCATTACCCATCAATTCCCATTATTAAAGTGGCTGGAGTTGAGTCAGTGTCAGTGTCAGTGTGTTGGCAGCAGCCACTCAATGTTAGTGGTGGCTGTTTAACAGTCTGATGGCCTTGAGATAGAAGCTGTTTTTCAGTCTCTCGGTCCCAGCTTTGATGCACCTGTACTGACCTCGCCTTCTGGATGATAGCGGGGTGAACAGGCAGTGGCTCGGGTGGTTGATGTCCTTGATGATCTTTATGGCCTTCCTGTAACATCGGGTGGTGTAGGTGTCCTGGAGGGCACGTAGTTTGCCCCCGGTGATGCGTTGTGCAGACCTCACTACCCTCTGGAGAGCCTTACGGTTGAGGGCGGAGCAGCTTGATGACGAGCTTGGAGGGTACTATGGTGTTGAATGCCGAGCTGTAGTCGATGAACAGCATTCTCACATAGGTATTCCTCTTGTCCAGATGGGTTAGGGCAGTGTGCAGTGTGGTTGAGGTTGCATCGTCTGTGGACCTATTTGGGCGGTAAGCAAATTGGAGTGGGTCTAGGGTGTCAGGTAGGGTGGAGGTGATATGGTCCTTGACTAGTCTCTCAAAGCACTTCATGATGACGGAAGTGAGTGCTACGGGGCGGTAGTCCTTTAGCTCAGTTACCTTAGCTTTCTTGGGAACAGGAACAATGGTGGCCCTCTTGAAGCATGTGGGAACAGCAGACTGGTATAGGGATTGATTGAATATGTCCGTAAACACACCGGCCAGCTGGTCTGCGCATGTTCTGAGGGCGCGGCTGGGGATGCCGTCTGGGCCTGCAGCCTTGCGAGGGTTAACACGTTTAAATGTCTTACTCACCTCGGCTGCAGTGAAGGAGAGACCGCATGTTTTCGTTGCAGGCCGTGTCAGTGGCACTGTATTGTCCTCAAAGCGGGCAAAAAAGTTATTTAGTCTGCCTGGGAGCAAGACATCCTGGTCCGTGACTGGGCTGGATTTCTTCTTGTCGTCCGTGATTGACTGTAGACCCTGCCACATGCCTCTTGTGTCTGAGGCGTTGAATTGAGATTCTACTTTGTCTCTGTACTGACGCTTAGCTTGTTTGATAGCCTTGCGGAGGGAATAGCTGCACTGTTTGTATTCGGTCATGTTACCAGACACCTTGCCCTGATTAAAAGCAGTGGTTCGCGCTTTCAGTTTCACGTGAATGCTGCCATCAATCCACGGTTTCTGGTTACGGAATGTTTTAATCGTTGCTATGGGAAGGACATCTTCAACGCACGTTCTAATGAACTCGCACACCGAATCAGCGTATTCGTCAATATTGTTATCTGACGCAATACGAAACATATCGCAGTCCACGTGATGGAAGCAGTCTTGGAGTGTGGAGTCAGCTTGGTCGGACCAGCGTTGGACAGACCTCAGCGTGGGAGCCTCTTGTTTTAGTTTCTGTCTGTAGGCAGGGATCTACAAAATGGAGTCGTGGTCAGCTTTTCCGAAAGGGGGGCGGGGCAGGGCCTTATATGCGTCGCAGAAGTTAGAGTAACAATGATCCAAGGTTTTTCCACCCCTGGTTGCGCAATCGATATGCTGATAAAATTTAGGGAGTCTTGTTTTCAGATTAGCCTTGTTAAAATCCCCAGCTACAATGAATGCAGCCTCCGGATAAATGGTTTCCAGTTTGCAAAGAGTTAAATAAAGTTTGTTCAGAGCCATCGATGTGTCTGCTTGGGGGTGTATATGGCTGTGATTATAATCGAAGAGAATTCTCTTGGTAGATAATGCGGTCTACATTTGATTGTGAGGAATTCTAAATCAGGTGAACAGAAGGATTTGAGTTCCTGTATGTTTCTTTCATCACACCATGTCTCGTTAGCCATAAGGCATACGCCCCGCCCCTCTTCTTACCAGAAAGATGTTTGTTTCTGTCGGCGCGATGCGTGGAGAAACCCGTTGGCTGCACCGCCTCGGATAGCGTCTCTCCAGTGAGCCATGTTTCCGTGAAGCAAAGAACGTTACAGTCTCTGATGTCCCTCTGGAATGCTACCCTTGCTCGGATTTCATCAACCTTGTTGTCAAGAGACTGGACATTGGCAAGAAGAATGCTAGGGAGTGGTGCACGGTGTGCCCGTCTCCGGAGTCTGACCAGAAGACCGCCTCGTTTCCCTCTTTTTCAGAGTTGTTTTTTTGGGTCGCTGCATGGGATCCATTCCGTTGTCCTGTTTGAAAGGCAGAACACAGGATCCGCGTCGCGAAAAACATATTCTTGGTCGTACTGATGGTGAGTTGACGCTGATCTTATAGTAGTTCTTCTCGACTGTATGTAATGAAACCTAAGATGACCTGGGGTAC
The DNA here is from genome assembly GCF_023373465.1 of Oncorhynchus keta. Lineage (NCBI taxonomy): Eukaryota > Metazoa > Chordata > Actinopteri > Salmoniformes > Salmonidae > Oncorhynchus > Oncorhynchus keta. Next base: position 43,025,773 of record NC_068442.1, read on the forward strand.
TAATGTAAGAAATAACACGTAAAAAAAATAAATAACTGCATAGTTTCCTAGGAACGCGAAGCGAGGCGGCCATCTCTGCCCGCGCCGAAAGTAGTGAAACAAAAAAACGCTTTGATGAACTGTTTGGATCATGGAAATAGAATGATTATTATAATTCTATAGTTAGAATATAATAGTGGGCACTTTGAATACAGTGTTTGACATGACAACGAATGAAAATGCCAGAGAGGAGTTATTGTGACAGTATAGGAACCAAAGTGTTGGTCAGTGTTTCCTAGGGGACCCTATAATCTTTGGCTACATTAAATGTTTTCTCATAGCTACTTCATGTAGCTAACATATTCATGCTTTGCCTAATCCTCTTTGGTTTAGAAAATACTGTTGCACAAACAACTAGCTGATTTAGTCCTCACCATCACTGGTATAATCAGGCTGTATAGCCAGGTACATTTGCTCTGACTCAGTACATTTATTAGCTAACGTGTTATTAGCATTAGTGGCTAACAGGTTTTAGCCACAATTTGCTAAGAGAAGACAAACTAGCTGTTTGCAGATGTAAGAAACACCAACTAATAGTGTTATTATAGAACGCTTGTGTGTGCCGCCTTCATGTGTCTATGTCCAGTATTCAGTCAGGGTGATTACCTTTAAGAACTTTTCTAGTGCGTGTGTAAAACTAGATGTATGGTTGGCACTGTTCTCTTTCACATGTTACTCTCTTCAACACTGAAACATAGAGCATTAGAACTAACACCTCTCTTTTGCTCCTGTCCCCCCAGAGCTGATCAGGTTGCGTTACGGGGAGCTGTGCGGGGAGCTGCTGTGTGTGGAGCTGGACAGGGAACGCCAGGGCCTGGGTCTGAGCCTGGCTGGAAACAAGGACCGCTCCTGCCTCAGCATCTTCGTGGTAGGCATCAGCCCCGGGGGCCCCGCCGCCAAGGACGGACGCATCCGCGTAGGGGACGAGCTGCTGGAGGTGAGGGGGTGCCACACCTAAACACACACACTAGTGATGTGCGGGTCAACTCATAACCCGCAGGCAGCTTTTGGGTCATGAAATATTGTGTGGATGAAGTGTGGGTGGGTTGAATAAAGAGAAAACGATGCATTAAAAATCCATGAATGTCTAATTACTGTGCAGTTGATATCTATAGGATACAGTGAGGTTTATATTTTGTTCTCTGTATCTGGCGTTAGTGTGTAGCCTAACAAATACACGCCAGCTGCCAAATACACGCCAACTGACAAATACACGCCAACTGACAAATACACGCCAACTGACAAATACACGCCAACTGACAAATACACACCAACTGACAAATACACACCAACTGTCAAATACACACCAACTGTCAAATACACGCCAACTGACAAATACACGCCAACTGACAAATACACACCAACTGTCAAATACACGCCAACTGACAAATGCACGCCAACTGACAAATACACACCAACTGACAAATGCACGCCAACTGACAAATACACACCAACTGACAAATACACACCAACTGACAAATACACACCAGCTGACAAATACACACCAACTGACAAATACACGCCAACTGACAAATTCTTTTGGAAAAAGTGAAATGGAGAGTTGAAAATAAATAGGAGGGCCAGAACAGTAGTCTAATGTTTTGGGAAAGATTTGGTGAATAGCAGAGGATGATAGCAGTGCCGGCTATGTTATGTAGGCTGTAATGATTGTGAGGCGCTATACAAATTCAACAGTCACAAGACGGCGACTTCAAAATGGCAGGTCAAGGGAAATGTACTCATAGGCGGGGCGTGAGTTTCCAGTTTGGAAGTGCTAATTTTCACCATAAAAATGTTTATTTTATCATAAAGCATTCCATTCATAACATAACATTTGCAGACTTATGTAAGATAGCCTACTATTCATAATGTGATGAAGATTGGATAGTCATCATTTAGGCAAGAAAGACCTTTCAATGTATGGCTTGAGTGCATAGTGGCCTAGGTTATAGGGTATATCAGATACGTTTCTCTGTACAGAAAACATGTTCCCTTTTATGAACGTATTTCATGCAATTCTACTACACTTTATATGACTGGAGACATTAGCAGAGTCTTTTTTAATACTATAAAAATGACATGGTAGCCTACTCTGCTGACACTGACAAACCGATCAATAAAAACAATGTTGTCTAATCCACATAATAGGCCTAGGAGAAGGGGAGACACAAACACAATATGACGTCCATCTAGCCTGGAAGAGGAAATTCACACGGATCCAACAATAATAAAGACTGAATATACTCACTGGGAAAAAAGGCCGATGCTCTGCGCTAGTGCCAATAAATTAGGCTATACTGTTCGCTTAATTTAGTTGAGAATTTTGATAAGAATAATGGGCAAATGTTGCACAATTACATTTTTTATTTAACCTTTATTTAACTAGGCAAGTCAGTTAAGAACAAATTCTTACTTACAATGACGAACTACCCCGGCCAAACCCGGACGACGCTGGGCCAATTGTGCGCCGCCCTATGGGGACTCCCAATCACGACCGGATGTGATACAGCCTGGATTCAAACCAGGGTCTGTAGTGACGCCTCTTGCACTGAGATGCAGTGACTTAGAACGCTGCGCCACTCGGGAGCTACAATCCAGGTGTAGAAAGCTCTTAGAGACTTACCCAGAAAGACTACAGCTGTAATCGCTGCCAAAGTTGCTTCTACAAAGTATTGACTCGGGAGTGAAAACTTATGTAAACGAGATATTTCTGTGTTTCATTTTCAATACATTTCCCAAAATTTCTAAAAACATGTTTTCATTTTGTTATTGTGAGGGGGAAAAAAATATTTAATCAATTTTAAATTCAGGATGTAACACAACAAATGTTGGAACAAGTCAAATAGTATGAATACTTTCTGAAGGCACTGTGTCTCTCGCTCTCTTGCCCTTTCATGTTCACTGTGTGCAGCTGCAGGTTTTGATGCAAAACAGGAGTTGGAACACTATGCTGGGCAGAAATACAAAGAAAGAGAGAAGAGAGGAAGGGGTGGTCTGAGCCAAATAAAGACCTGTATATACAGTACCTCTGCTGATTGGACGATTGGGTGATGGTTAAACGATGTGATTCGGATGGGGGAATCACTAGCAAATGGATTGGGTGGAAGAGTGGCTTTTTACAATGTGTTGCAGCACCTTACACACACACACACACACACACACACACACACACACACACACACACACACACATACATACAGCGTACATGCACAGGGGTTGTTTGATCAGAAAATTTTAATCTCATTCTTTTGATTGACAGCTGCCTTCGAGGGTCATCTAATATGATCCTTCCATGAAAGATGGGCAGATCTTAAATGGGGGACACACACAGAGGGGTTCAATGCTAAAGAACATCTAGCCGTTCGAGAGCACCCTTACATGCCGATCTATAAATTATGTGTCGGTAATCTAGCATGGTTAGGATGGTCATCTGAATCAGGGTTCATTTGGCAGCTGGGGTGAAAGAGGAGCGATTACAATAGAGGAAACCAAATCTAGATTTAACTTTATCATGCAGCTTTGATATGTGCTGAGAGAAGGACAGTGTACTGTCTAGCCATACTCCCAAGTACTTGTGACTACCTCAAGCTCTAAACCCTCAGAGGTAGTAATCACACCTGTGGGGAGAGGGGCATTCTTCTTACCAAACCACATGACCTTTGTTTTGTAGGTGTTCAGAACAAGGTTAAGGGTAGAGAATGTTTGTTGGACTCTAAGAAAGCTTTGTTGTGGAGCATTTAACACAAAATCCATGGAGGGGCCAGCTGAGTATAAGACTGTATCTGCATATAAATAGATGAGAGAGAGTCCTACTGCCTGAGCTATGTTGTTGGTGTAAATTGAGAAGAGAGTGGGGCCTAGGATTGAGCCTTGGGGTACTCCCTTGGTGACAGGCAGTGGCTGAGACAGCAGATGTTCTGACTTTATACACTGCACTCTTTGAGAGAGGTAGTTAGTAAACCAGGCCAAAGACCCCTCAGAGACACGAGAATGGAATGGTCTACTGTATCAAAAGCTTTGGCCAAGTGAAAAAAAATAGCAGTACAACATTGCTTAGAATCAAGGGCAGTGGTGATATCATTGAGGACCTTTAAGGTTGCAGTGACACGTCCATAACCTGAACGGAAACTAGATTGCATACCAGAGAGAATATTATAGACATCAAGAAAGCCAGTCAGTTGATTATTGACAAGTTTTTCCAACACTTTTGATAAACAAGGCAAAATAGAAATAGGCCTATAACAGTTAGGATCAGCTTGATCTCCCCCTTTAAATAAAGGACGAGAGAGACAGGAGAGACAGATTAAAAAGGTTGGAGATAGGCTTGGCGATGATAGGGGCAGCAACCTTAAAGAAGAAAGGGTCTAAACCACCTGACCCAGTTTCAAGAGCTCCTTTAAAACCTTCGACTGAGTAACTGCCTGCAGGGAGAAACTTTGTAGCGGTTGCAGGGGAAAAAGAGGGAGAAGCATCGTGGATAGTCACATTAGAAAGGGTGGGAGATGTGCAAATGTTGGATGGTAAAGGAGGAATGGCTGAATCAAATAAGAATCCTGACTTAATGAAGTGGTGATGAAAGAGCTCAGCCATGTGCTTCTTGTCAGTAATCAACATTAAGGGACATGGGAAGGTGTGAGGAAGAGGGTTTATTCTCCAGGTCTTTAACCGTTATCCAGAACTTCTTGGGGTTAGACCCACAGAGAGAGAACTGCTCCTTAAAGTAACTAGCTTTGGCCTTCTGGTAGCCTGAGTGCACTTATTTCTCATTTACCTCAATGAGAGCCAGTCAGCCCGAGTATGCGTGCGTGTGCCGAGCCTTTCGCCAAATGCATTTCTTGAGGTGAAGTAATTTCAAGATAACGTTTGAACCAGGGGGTGAACCTGTTTTTAATTCTCATTTTCTTTATAGGGGAGTGTTTAACAATACCACTGAACATATCAAAAAAGGAGGTCCAATAGAGGGGATAAAGCTGATTCTATACCATTTTACAGAGGCTAGTAGTTCATGAAGGAAGGCTTGCACATTAAAGTTTTTTAGCAAGGGTCAATGACAAGTTAGGACAGGTCGTTTCACTGAGCATCCATTATGAACACAGGCTGTTAAACAGTGATCACTAAGGTCATTACAGAAAACACCAGACTGACACCTATCAGGATTATTTGTGAGGATAACATCGATGAGAGTAGCCTTTTCTGGGTGTTTGGAGTCAAACCTTGTGGGATTGGTAATAATCTGAGAAAGATTTAGGGAGTCCCATTTATTTAGGACTAAATCAGGTGGTTTAAGCATGTCCCAGTTTAGGTCACCTAGCAGGACAAATTCAATTTTAGTGTAAGGGGTCAGGACAGAGCTTAGGGCAGATAGGGTACAGGCCAGTGCTGATGGAGAATGATAGCACCCAGCAACAGTCAACCACCAACAGTCACCCAGCCACGACAAAGAGCCATTTGAAAGTTTAATACTTAAAACCAGCAAATCAAATTGTTTGGGGACAGACTTAGTGGAGACAACCGAGAACTGAAGGTGATCCTTGGTGAAGATAGGCCCCCCCACACACATTTGGATGATCCGTCTTGCCGAAAAAGGTGATAACCAGGAAGGTTAACATCAGTATTCAAATCACTCTTCCTTAACCACGTCTCAGTAATGACCAACACATCTGGATTGGAGCTGTGAACCCACACTTTCAATTGATCCATTTTAGGCAATAAGCTTCTAGTGTTAATGTGCAGAAAACCGAGGCTTTTACGAGAGCAGAAATCAGTGAAGTAGATATCAGAGCACAAGTCAGAATTGGGGCTAGCAACAGTAGATGGGCCAGGGTGTACATGCACATTTCCAGATATCATCAACAGTAGATGGGCCAGGGTATACATGCACATTTCCAGATATCATCAACAGTAGATGGGCCAGGGTATACATGCACATTTCCAGATATCATCAACAGTAGATGGGCCAGGGTATACATGCACATTTCCAGATATCTTCAACAGTAGATGGGCCAGGGTATACATGCACATTTCCAGATATCATCAACAGTAGATGGGCCAGGGTATACATGCACATTTCCAGATATCATCAACAGTAGATGGGCCAGGGTATACATGCACATTTCCAGATATCATCAACAGTAGATGGGCCAGGGTGTACATGCACATTTCCAGATATCATCAACAGTAGATGGGCCAGGGTATACATGCACATTTCCAGATATCATCAACAGTAGATGGGCCAGGGTATACATGCACATTTCCAGATATCATCAACAGTAGATGGGCCAGGGTATACATGCACATTTCCAGATATCATCAACAGTAGATGGGCCAGGGTATACATGCACATTTCCAGATATCATCAACAGTAGATGGGCCAGGGTGTACATGCACATTTCCAGATATCATCAACAGTAGATGGGCCAGGGTATACATGCACATTTCCAGATATCATCAACAGTAGATGGGCCAGGGTATACATGCACATTTCCAGATATCATCAACAGTAGATGGGCCAGGGTATACATGCACATTTCCAGATATCATCAACAGTAGATGGGCCAGGGTATACATGCACATTTCCAGATATCATCAACAGTAGATGGGCCAGGGTATACATGCACATTTCCAGATATCATCAACAGTAGATGGGCCAGGGTGTACATGCACATTTCCAGATATCATCAACAGTAGATGGGCCAGGGTATACATGCACATTTCCAGATATCATCAACAGTAGATGGGCCAGGGTGTACATGCACATTCCAGATATCATCAACAGTAGATGGGCCAGGGTGTACATGCACATTTCCAGATATCATCAACAGTAGATGGGCCAGGGTATACATGCACATTTCCAGATATCATCAACAGTAGATGGGCCAGGGTATACATGCACATTTCCAGATATCATCAACAGTAGATGGGCCAGGGTATACATGCACATTTCCAGATATCATCAACAGTAGATGGGCCAGGGTATACATGCACATTTCCAGATATCATCAACAGTAGATGGGCCAGGGTATACATGCACATTTCCAGATATCATCAACAGTAGATGGGCCAGGGTATACATGCACATTTCCAGATATCATCAACAGTAGATGGGCCAGGGTATACATGCACATTTCCAGATATCATCAACAGTAGATGGGCCAGGGTATACATGCACATTTCCAGATATCATCAACAGTAGATGGGCCAGGGTATACATGCACATTTCCAGATATCATCAACAGTAGATGGGGCAGGGTATACATGCACATTTCCAGATATCATCAACAGTAGATGGGCCAGGGTATACATGCACATTTCCAGATATCATCAACAGTAGATGGGCCAGGGTATACATGCACATTTCCAGATATCATCAACAGTAGATGGGCCAGGGTATACATGCACATTTCCAGATATCATCAACAGTAGATGGGCCAGGGTATACATGCACATTTCCAGATATCATCAACAGTAGATGGGCCAGGGTATACATGCACATTTCCAGATATCATCAACAGTAGATGGGCCAGGGTATACATGCACATTTCCAGATATCATCAACAGTAGATGGGCCAGGGTATACATGCACATTTCCAGATATCATCAACAGTAGATGGGCCAGGGTGTACATGCACATTCCAGATATCATCAACAGTAGATGGGCCAGGGTATACATGCACATTTCCAGATATCATCAACAGTAGATGGGCCAGGGTATACATGCACATTTCCAGATATCATCAACAGTAGATGGGCCAGGGTATACATGCACATTCCAGATATCATCAACAGTAGGTGGGCCAGGGTATACATGCACATTTCCAGATATCATCAACAGTAGATGGGCCAGGGTATACATGCACATTTCCAGATATCATCAACAGTAGATGGGCCAGGGTATACATGCACATTTCCAGATATCATCAACAGTAGATGGGGCAGGGTATACATGCACATTTCCAGATATCATCAACAGTAGATGGGCCAGGGTATACATGCACATTTCCAGATATCATCAACAGTAGATGGGCCAGGGTATACATGCACATTTCCAGATATCATCAACAGTAGATGGGCCAGGGTATACATGCACATTTCCAGATATCATCAACAGTAGATGGGCCAGGGTATACATGCACATTTCCAGATATCATCAACAGTAGATGGGCCAGGGTATACATGCACATTTCCAGATATCATCAACAGTAGATGGGCCAGGGTATACATGCACATTTCCAGATATCATCAACAGTAGATGGGCCAGGGTATACATGCACATTTCCAGATATCATCAACAGTAGATGGGCCAGGGTGTACATGCACATTTCCAGATATCATCAACAGTAGATGGGCCAGGGTATACATGCACATTTCCAGATATCATCAACAGTAGATGGGCCAGGGTATACATGCACATTTCCAGATATCATCAACAGTAGATGGGCCAGGGTATACATGCACATTTCCAGATATCATCAACAGTAGATGGGCCAGGGTATACATGCACATTTCCAGATATCATCAACAGTAGATGGGCCAGGGTATACATGCACATTTCCAGATATCATCAACAGTAGATGGGCCAGGGTATACATGCACATTCCAGATATCATCAACAGTAGATGGGCCAGGGTGTACATGCACATTCCAGATATCATCAACAGTAGATGGGCCAGGGTATACATGCACATTTCCAGATATCATCAACAGTAGATGGGCCAGGGTGTACATGCACATTTCCAGATATCATCAACAGTAGATGGGCCAGGGTATACATGCACATTTCCAGATATCATCAACAGTAGATGGGCCAGGGTATACATGCACATTTCCAGATATCATCAACAGTAGATGGGCCAGGGTATACATGCACATTTCCAGATATCATCAACAGTAGATGGGCCAGGGTGTACATGCACATTTCCAGATATCATCAACAGTAGATGGGCCAGGGTATACATGCACATTTCCAGATATCATCAACAGAAGATGGGCCAGGGTGTACATGCACATTTCCAGATATCATCAACAGTAGATGGGCCAGGGTGTACATGCACATTTCCAGATATCATCAACAGTAGATGGGCCAGGGTATACATGCACATTTCCAGATATCATCAACAGTAGATGGGCCAGGGTGTACATGCACATTTCCAGATATCATCAACAGTAGATGGGCCAGGGTATACATGCACATTTCCAGATATCATCAACAGTAGATGGGCCAGGGTATACATGCACATTTCCAGATATCATCAACAGTAGATGGGCCAGGGTATACATGCACATTTCCAGATATCATCAACAGTAGATGGGCCAGGGTATACATGCACATTTCCAGATATCATCAACAGTAGATGGGCCAGGGTATACATGCACATTTCCAGATATCATCAACAGTAGATGGGCCAGGGTATACATGCACATTTCCAGATATCATCAACAGTACATGGGCCAGGGTGTACATGCACATTTCCAGATATCATCAACAGTAATACAATCAGGGCACGGCAGAGGACAGGGAGAGCTCTGCAGTGCTGGTTTATGACATCTGAATGTGCATCAGATGGCAACAAGATCATATTGTAGCAATTTCATCATGTAACATGAATACAAAGCCGGCGAGAGGTGGTTAGAATAGGATGGGAGGCCAAAAGTCTGTGTAACCAATAGAGAGTCAGAATCCCGAGTGTGGGAACAAACATTGTATGTCCCGCGGTTGGGTAAAGAACGTTTGTAGTCAACAAAGCATGCAGGAGGCAAATAGCAAAATGAAAAATGGAAAAAATGTAATATATAACGACTTATAGCCATTGGGGGCGTACCTGTACCAGACAGGGAGAGACAGGCCAGGGCAGACGATGAACATATCGCCAGGTGGATCCAAGCAGCAGGCAAGGGAAGTAGGTGTGCGAAGGTCTTTCCTCTTTCCACCTCTGCTGTTCTCAGAGAGACACAGATTCCAGGAAAACCTCTATCACAATGTTTGGCCACAAAACACAACGCGAGTGTCGAGTCTTTAGATTTTCACCACGACAACGTCAAAATAGTCTTGTCTTTTCTTATCCTTATCCGTTCCCCTTACTCCAGTTTCTCCTTCCTTCGCTTTCGTTCAACGTCTTTATTCAAGCAACTTTGTATGAACTTCAAAGTCCAGAGTAAGAGCAGTGTTTCCCTCTCCGTTACTGAGGCAGGCCTCCATAGCATTATAGCCTAACTCAAATCTGGACACTGACTGTATAACCTCTCACATAGCCTGATTTTAAAATGAAGTCCTGCAGAATTAAGCATTTCTTTAAGTAAAATTATACACCATTTTGATTCGGGGGCAGGAGTGGAGAAATATTATTTATTTCTTTCAGCATCTTGAGAGCATGGCTGGAGTGATTATGGACATATTCAATCTCTCCCTGTCCCAGTCTGCTGTCCCCACTCGCTTTAAGATGTCCACCATTGTTCCTGTAACCAAGAAAGCTAAGGTAACTGAACTAAATGACTATCGCCCTGTAGCACTCACTTCTGTCATCATGAAGTGCTTTGAGAGGCTAGTTAAAGACAATATCACCTCTACCTTACCTGACCCTCTAGACCCATTTCAATACGCATATCGTCCCAACAGATCCACGGACGATGCAATAGCCATCACACTGCCCACTGCCCTATCCCACCTGGACAAGAATTCTGTTCATTGACTCTATAGCTCAGTATTCAACACCATAGTACCCTCCAAGCTCATCATTAAGCTCGAGGCCCTGGGTCTGAACCCCGCCCTGTGCAACTGGGTCCTGGACTTCCTGACGGGCCACCCCCCAGGTGGTGAAGGTAGGGAACAACACCTTCGCCGATCCTCAACGTAGGGGCCCCACAAGTGTGCATACTCGGTCCTCTCCTGTACTCCTGTACTCCCTGTTCACCCATGACTGCGTGGTCGCACACGTCTCTAACTCAATCATTTTCAGACGACAGGACCATAGTAGGCCTGATAACCAACAATGACCTCCTCCTACAAGGTCCTGGTGGAGTGGTGCCACGCAACAGTGCTCGATGTCACAGGAAGGCCAAAAAGATCATCAAGGACATCAACCACCCGAGCCACGGCCTGTTCAGCCCATTATCATCCAGAAGATGAGGTCAGTACAGATGCATCAAAGCTGGGACCGAGAGCATGAAGAACAGATTCCATCTTAAGGCCATCAGACTGTTAAATAGCCATCACTAGCCGGCTACCACCTGTTTACTCAACCCCGCATCTTAGAGGCTGCTGCCCTATATACATAGACATGGAATCACTGGTCACTTTAATAATGTTTACTCATCTCATATGTATATACTGTATTCTATTCTACTGTATTTTAGTCAATGCCACTCTGACATTGCTCGTCCTATAATTTATATATTTCTTAATTCCATTATTTTACTTTTAGATTTGTGTGTGTTGTTGTGAATTGTTAGATACTACTGCACTTTTGGAGCTAGGAACACATATTTTGCAGATGTTATTGTGGATGTGACCAATAAAATTTGATTTGATGAATGTGCAGTTAGGGTCCGTCTGTAAAGGTGGTGTTGCTGTCTTTATCAGCATCATAAAAGCTGATTACTATTTCAACCACATAAAGTATGCATACAAGCCAAACTGAAATATTATCAAAAACATGTTTAATTTCCTTACAACCGGTCAAACTGATTTTCTGCATGGAAAATTGTTCCTGTTTTTTTGTTAGTGCATTTTCTCCCCGGTCCCTATGCATCTTTGCTGCCCAAGAGAAGCAGAGATGAAAGAGAAAAGCGAAAACAAACTTTACCGATGTCAACTCGGTTGAAGCAGTCATTCTATCGATTTATGACATTATTCTGGTGAGCTAGGGTTTATTTAGTCTTCTAGGGCAACATGCAATGACAGAAGAGAAGCGGCATGTATCTAATTATAGTCAAGTTGACTAAGTAATAGCCTATCAAAATGTTGGAAATTATATGCAGAAACAATAGCCTATCAAAATTTTGGAAATTATATGCAGAAACAATAGCCTATCAAAATGTTGTAAATTATATGCAGAAACAATAGCCTATCAAAATGTTGGAAATTATATGCAGAAACAATAGCCTATCAAAATGTTGTAAATTATATGCAGAAACAATAGCCTATCAAAATGTTGTAAATTATATGCAGAAACAATAGCCTATCAAAATGTTGGAAATTATATGCAGAAACAATAGCCTATCAAAATGTTGTAAATTATATGCAGAAACAATAGCCTATCAAAATGTTGGAAATTATATGCAGAAACAATAGCCTATCAAAATGTTGTAAATTATATGCAGAAACAATAGCCTATCAAAATGTTGTAAATTATATGCAGAAACAATAGCCTATCAAAATGTTGGAAATTATATGCAGAAACAATAGCCTATCAAAATGTTGGAAATTATATGCAGAAACAATAGCCTATCAAAATGTTGTAAATTATATGCAGAAACAATAGCCTATCAAAATGTTGGAAATTATATGCAGAAACAATAGCCTATCAAAATGTTGTAAATTATATGCAGAAACAATAGCCTATCAAAATGTTGTAAATTATATGCAGAAACAATAGCCTATCAAAATGTTGGAAATTATATGCAGAAACAATAGCCTATCAAAATGTTGGAAATTATATGCAGAAACAATAGCCTATCAAAATGTTGGAAATTATATGCAGAAACAATAGCCTATCAAAATGTTGGAAATTATATGCAGAAACAATAGCCTATCAAAATGTTGGAAATTATATGCAGAAACAATAGCCTATCAAAATGTTGGAAATTATATGCAGAAACAATAGCCTATCAAAATGTTGGAAATTATATGCAGAAACAATAGCCTATCAAAATGTTGGAAATTATATGCAGAAACAATAGCCTATCAAAATGTTGTAAATTATATGCAGAAACAATAGCCTATCAAAATGTTGGAAATTATATGCAGAAACAATAGCCTATCAAAATGTTGGAAATTATATGCAGAAACAATAGCCTATCAAAATGTTGTAAATTATATGCAGAAACAATAGCCTATCAAAATGTTGTAAATTATATGCAGAAACATATCTAAAAAGGCCTGTAAAAAAAAGGTTCTCCCGTCTTTGACTGTACAGTGAATTTTCTATATTTGCGGGTCAGGTGCCGGCCTCAGATTTTCACTTTATCCCATATAGTCGGACAGTCCCAACTCCCAACACAACACTGTCACTGTTGATGCCAGGGCTCCTCTCAGGCCACACAATTCATCACAACACAACAGCTGTGCGTGTGTGTGTGTGTGCCTCTGAGGAATAACAGGGGAATAGCTGTCACTAAGGCCACAGGGTCTAACCTAAAACACTTTTCTCTATCCCATCTCCATTCTCTGTCTATTGATGTTCACTTCTCTTCTCTGTATCTCCTCTTCTGTCTTCCTTAGGGAGGTTCAGCTTCTGAGAAGACTGCCTAGGCAGCGAGGAGCCATGCAATATAGATGTGATTGATTATTATGATTTGATTAGAGTAGTTGCTTGGTTTGAGCACTGCTACTGAATGCAATGAATTATATATGTGTCTACATAGAGCTGTAATGTTTTGATGTGTTCGTCGTAGATTATCTTCCACAACATTAATAGTAACATCGAAGAGCCTGAATTGGAACTGACAGTTGACCCTTTGTCTGTTGTGTCTGTTGTCTTCCTTTTCGTGCCAATTCATTCATTCCATCATATCGCTTTCTCCTCCCTCCCACTGTCAACCCTGTTGTTTATTCTCTCCATTTCTCCCACCCTCTCTGTCATGCCAGCTTTACTCATTACAACAAAGTCACTGCTGCTATGAAACATGTATGTGGCTCGCCACAAGCACCGGGAGAGGAGGGGGGCAGACCCGACACACTGCAATACACACAGTCACAGGCTGATGCATGTGGACACACACACACACACACACAGTCACAGGGACACACACACACACAGTCACAGGCTGATGCATGCGGACACACACACACACACACACACACACACACACACACACACACACACACACACACACACACACACACACACACACAGTCACAGGGACACACACACACAGTCACAGGCTGATGCATGTGGACACACATTCACACGGACACGGACACACACACACACACACAGTCACGGACACACACACACACACACACACAGTCACAGGCTGATGCATGCGGACACACATTCACACACAGTCACAGGCTGATGCATGCGGACACACATTCACACGGACACACACACGGACACACACACACACACACACACACACACACAGTCACAGGGACACACACACACAGTCACAGGCTGATGCATGTGGACACACACACACACACACACACAGTCACAGGGACACACACACACACAGTCACAGGCTGATGCATGTGGACACGCATTCACACGGACACACACACACACACACAGTCACAGGGACACACACACATGCGCACACACATACACACACAGTCACAGGGACATGCATGCACGTGCACACACACACACACAAACACCTCCTCAAACATTTTAAGCCATCATTGGGCTTTATGTACCAATTATTTATGTTGACATTGCCTTGTGAATCCTGTCCAATAGGAACCGATGGAGCTAGTCGGTTTTATTTAGACTTTTACTAAAGGTTGAAAGCATTTAGTTCAAATGGGTTACCTATCTCTCTTGTGTGTGTGTGTGTGTGTGTGTGTGTGCGTGTGTGCGTGCGTGCGTGCGTGCGTGCATGCTTAATCATGTGCTGATGCCTGAGCGGAGGAATCAGGCAGATATTTGCATCCTGTAGCTCGAACTCCATAAAGTTCTGGGACACTGTAAAGTCCATGGAGAACAAGAGCACCTCCTCCCAGCTGCCCACTGCAGCTCAGCTGCCCACTGCAGCCCCCCACAGCTACTCGCCCAAGCCTCTCCAGCTTCTCCTTTACCCAAATCCAGATAGCAGATGTTCTGAAGAGCTGAAGAGCTGCTAAACCTGGACCTGTTCAAATCAGCTGGGCTTGACAATCTGGACACTCTATTTCTGAACCTATCCGCCGCCATTGTCGCAACCCCTATTACCAGCCTGTTCAACCTCTCTTTCATATTGTCTGAGAACCCCAAGGATTGGAAAGCTGCCGCAGTCATCCCCCTCTTCAAAGGGGGAGACACCCTGGAACCAAACTGTTACAGACCTATATACATCCTGCCCTGCCTATCTAAGGTCTTCGAAAGCCAAGTCAACAAACAGGTCACTGACCATCTCGAATCCCACCGTACCTTCTCCGCTGTGCAATCGGGTTTCCGAGCCGGTCACGGGTGCACCTCAGCCACGCTCAAGGTACCAAACGATATCATAACCGCCATCGATAAAAGACAGTACTGTGCAGCCGTCTTCATCGACCTGGCCAAGGCTTTCGACTCTGTCAATCACCATATTCTTATCGGCAGACTCAGTAGCCTCGGTTTTTCTAATGACTGCCTTGCCTGGTTCACCAACTACTTTGCATACAGAGTTCAGTGTGTCAAATCGGAGGGCATGTTGTCCGGTCCTCTGGCAGTCTCTATGGGGGTGCCACAGGGTTCAATTCTCGGGCCGACTCTTTTCTCTGTATATATCAATGATGTTGCTCTTGCTGCGGACGATTCCCTGATCCACCTCTACGCAGACGACACCATTCTGTATACTTCTGGCCCGTCCTTGGACACTGTGCTATCTAACCTCCAAACGAGCTTCAATGCCATACAACACTCCTTCCGTGGCCTCCAACTGCTCTTAAACGCTAGTAAAACCAAATGCATGCTTTTCAATCGTTCGCTGCCTGCACCCGCACGCCCGACTAGCATCACCACCCTGGATTGTTACGACCTAGAACATGTGGACACCCATAAGTACCTAGGTGTCTGGCTAGACTGTGAACTCTCCTTCCAGACTCATATCAAACATCTCCAATCTAAAATCAACTCAAATTCGGCTTTCTATTCCGCAAACAAAGCCTCCTTCACTCACGCCGCCAAACTTACCCTAGTAAAACTGACTATCCTACCGATCCTCGACTTCAGGGATGTCATCTACAAAATAGCTTCCAATACTCTACTCAGCAAACTGGATGCAGTTTATCACAGTGCCATCCGTTTTGTTACTAAAGCACCTTATACCACCCACCACTGCGACCTGTATGCTCTAGTCGGTTGGCCCTCGCTACATATTTATCGCCAGACCCACTGGCTCTATAATATAATAATATATGCCATTTAGCAGACGCTTTTATCCAAAGCGACTTACAGTCATGTGTGCATACATTCTACGTATGGGTGGTCCCGGGGATCGAACCCACTACCCTGGCGTTACAAGCGCCATGCTCTACCAACTGAGCTACAGAAGGACCACACGGCTCTAGGTCATCTACAAGTCCAAGTCCATGCTAGGTAAAGCTCCGCCTTATCTCAGTTCACTGGTCACGATGGCAACACCCACCCGTAGCACGCGCGCTCCAGCAGGTGTATCTCACTGATCATCACTAAAGCCAAAACCTCATTTGGCCACCTTTCGTTCCAGTTCTCTGCTGCCTGTGACTGGAACGAATTGCAAAAATCGCTGAAGTTAGAGACTTTTATGTCCCTCGCCAACTTCAAACATCTGCTATCTGAGCAGCTAACCGATCGCTGCAGCTGTACATAGTCTATCGGTAAATAGCCCACCCAATTTACCTACCTCATCTCCATACTGTTTTTATTTATTTACTGTTCTGCTCTTTTGCACACCAGTATCTCTACCTGTACATGACCATCTGATCATTTATCACTCCAGTGTTAATCTGCTAAATTGTAATTATTCGCCTACCTCCTCATGCCTTTTGCACACAATGTATATAGACTCTTTTTTTTCTTCTTTTTTTTCTACTGTGTTATTGACTTGTTTATTGTTTACTCCATGTGTAACTCTGTGTTGTTGTCTGTGTCACACTGCTTTGCTTTATCTTGGCCAGGTCGCAGTTGCAAATGAGAACTTGTTCTCAACGAGCCTACCTGGTTAAATAAAGGTGAAATAAAAATAAAAATCATCCTGTCATTTTCATCACCAACAATAAATAAGATGACTGTGTGTGTGGTGTCTGTGTGGTGTGTGTGGTGTGTGTTTGGTGCACACTTGCTTACAGGGTGTATTTCTGTTTGCATGCGTGTGTTCATGTTTATGTTGCTGTGTCTTTGTTAGAGAGATAAAGAAATGAAACCCATCCTTCTTCCGGTATATGATATGGGTAGTGTTTATTTGGCATCAAACGGAAGTAAACTGACCGAAGCAGGGAGGGACCACCTGAACTTGTCCATTAAGAAATGTGATTTTTTACCGTAATCTTCTTCTTTTTTTGCTACTGTGTGCCCTAATGAATAATCTCTATTGTAGTTTAATGCTCTCTCCTTCTCTCCTACCCCATCAGATCAACAACCAGGTCCTGTATGGCCGCAGCCACCTGAACGCCTCGGCCATCATCAAGAGTGCCTCGCCCAAGGTCAAGATTACCCTGATCAGGTAGGGACCAGAGGCGTCAATGCCTATCCTACTGAGGGGACCTCTGCCCTCCTTCGTTTCAAACCGTTTAAGCTTGAAGGTGCTCTAAGTCCCACCTGCATTGCTGCTTCAGAAACACCTTAGCAGTGTTGTAGTAGCGGAGACCGGTCTCAAGACCACATTTTCAGTGTTTCGGTCTTGTCTCTGTGTTGGATACATTTGTACTCGGTCTTGGCTCGGTCTTGGACACTGAGGACTAATTTCTTCCTGATACCAGCGGAGTAAAAAACTCATTATCAGCTTCCATTCAGTACAACCGCTTCGCCAGGCCATATACACTATATGAACAAAAGTATTTAGACACCTGCTCGTCAAATATCTCATTCCAAAATCATGGGTATTGATATGGTGTTGGTCCCCCGTTTACTGCTATAACAGCCTTGATTCTTCAGGGAAGGTTTTCCACTAGATGTTGGAACATTGCTGCAGGGACTTGCTTCCATTCAGCCACAAGAGTATTAGTGAGTTTGGGCGATTAGGTCTGGCTCACAGTCGGTGTTCAAATGTATTCCAAAGGTGGGGTTGAGGTCATGGCTCTGTGCAGGCCAGTCAAGGTCTTCCACACCGGTCTTGACAAACCATTTCTGTATGCACCTTGCTTTGTGCTTAAACAGGAAAGGGCCTTCCCCAAACTGCTGCAAAGTTGGAAACACAGAATTGTCTAGAATGTCATTGTATGCTGCGTTAAGATTTCCCTTCACTGGAACTAAGGGGCCTAGCCCAAACCATGAAAAACGGCCCCAGACCATTATTCCTCCTCCACTATGCATTCGGGCAGGTAGCGTTGTCCTGGAAACCTACTTCACGAAGCTCCCAACAGACATTTATTGTGCTGACGTTGCTTCCAGAGGCAGTTTGGAACTTGGTAGTGAGTGTTGCAACCAAGGACAGAAGATTTTTACGCGTTGCGCACTTCAGCACTCTGCGGTCCCGTTCTGTGAGCTAGTGTGGCCTACCACTTCGCGGCTGAGCCGCTGTTGTTCCTAGACGTTTCCACTTCACAATAACAGCACTTACAGTTGACCGGGGCAGCTCTAGCAGGGCAGAAATTTGATGAACTGATTTGTTGGAAAGGCAACATCCATCCTGATGGTGCCACGTTGAAAGTCACTGAGCTCTTCAGTAAGAACATTCTACTGCCAATATTTGTCTATAGAGATTGCATGCCATGTGCTCGATTTTATATACCTGTCAGCAACGGGCGTGGCTGAAGTAGCCGAAACCACTAATCCACTAACATACTTTTGTATATATAGTGTACTTTATGTGTATATACACTCCTGTGTATATATATATATATCTGTATATAGACTGTGTATCTACAATAGAGATGTGGAGAACCTAGTGGACCTGATGCTGAACGGACAGCATCAGTAACAACGGTAATACCAGCTCACTCATGTACAGTAGGAGAGTGCTCTTACTGTAAAACACAAAGGACCAGTAGAGTAGAGGAGTGTAGTGTAGTGTAGTGTAGTGTAGTGTAGTGGAGTGGAGTGGAGTGGAGTGGAGTGGAGTGGAGATGAGTGGAGTGTAG
The DNA here is from genome assembly GCF_023373465.1 of Oncorhynchus keta. Lineage (NCBI taxonomy): Eukaryota > Metazoa > Chordata > Actinopteri > Salmoniformes > Salmonidae > Oncorhynchus > Oncorhynchus keta. The sequence continues at coordinate 43,044,926 of NC_068442.1, forward strand.
GGGAGTGTAGAGGAGTGGAGATGAGTGGAGTGGAGTGTAGAGTAGAGGAGTGGAGTGTAGTGTAGGGGAGTGTAGAGGAGTAGAGTGGAGTGTAGAGGAGTGGAGTGGAGTGTAGAGGAGTTGAGAGGAGTGTAGAATAGTGTAGTGTAGAATAGTGGAGTGTAGTGGAGTGTAGAGAAGTGTAGTGGAGTGTAGAGGAGTGTAGTGGAGTGTAGAGGAGTGGAGTGGAGTGTAGAAGAGTGGAGTGGAGTGTAGAGTAGAGGAGTGGAGTGTAGTGTAGTGTAGAGAAGTGGAGAGGAGAGGAGAGGAGGAGTAGAGTGGAGTGTAGAATAGTGTAGTGTAGAGGAGTGTAGTGGAGAGGAGTGTAGTGTAGTGTAGAGGAGTGTAGTGTAGTGTAGAGGAGTGTAGAGGAGTAGAGTGGAGTGTAGAATAGTGTAGTGTAGAGGAGTGTAGTGTAGAAGAGTGGGGTGTAGTGTAGAGGAGTGGAGTGTAGAGGAGTGGAGTGTAGAGGAGTGGAGTGTGGAGGAGTGGAGTGGAGTGTAGAGGAGTGTAGAGGAGTGTAGAGGAGTGTAGTGTAGAGTAGTGTAGAGTAGTGTAGTGGAGTGGAGTGGAGAGGTGTGGAGTGTAGAGGAGTGTAGAGGACTGTAGTGTAGAGGAGTGGAGTGTAGAGTAAAGGAGTAGAGTGGAGTGGAGTGTAGAGTAGAGGAGTGTAGTGGAGAGGAGTGTAGTGTAGTGTAGAGGAGTGTAGTGTAGTGTAGAGGAGTGTAGAGGAGTAGAGTGGAGTGTAGAATAGTGTAGTGTAGAGGAGTGTAGTGTAGAAGAGTGGGGTGTAGTGTAGAGGAGTGTAGTGTAGAAGAGTGGGGTGTAGTGTAGAGGAGTGGAGTGTAGAGGAGTGGAGTGTGGAGGAGTGGAGTGGAGTGTAGAGGAGTGGAGTGTGGAGGAGTGGAGTGGAGTGTGGAGGAGTGGAGTGGAGTGTAGAGGAGAGGAGTGTAGAGGAGTGTAGAGTAGTGTAGTGGAGTGGAGTGGAGAGGAGTGGAGTGTAGAGGAGTGTAGAGGAGTGGAGTGTAGAGGAGTGGAGAGGAGTGTAGAGGAGTGTAGAGGAGTGTAGAGTAGAGGAGTGTAGAGTAGAGGAGTGTAGAGTAGTGGAGTGGAGTGGAGAGGTGTGGAGTGTAGAGGAGTGTAGAGGACTGTAGTGTAGAGTAAAGGAGTGGAGTGGAGTGGAGTGGAGTGGAGAGGTGTGGAGTGTAGAGGACTGTAGTGGAGTGTAGAGTAAAGGAGTGGAGTGGAGTGGAGTGTAGAGTAGAGGAGTGTAGGGTAGAGGAGTGTAGTGTAGAGGAGTGTAGTGTAGAGGTGTGGAGTGGAGTTGAGTGGAGGTATACGACTTGTCAATTATGTAGTACAATAGTGAAATCATGCACAAAGTAGCCTACACAATCGCAAAGCATGTTGAACTACATTCATATGCGCGCTGCCGTACACATAGTCTAGTTTCAGCAGGAATATCATCTGCAGGCAGGCAGCAAGAGCATGCAGCTCTCAGCTGGTTTTGGCACAGAGCAGCTCACAGCTGTAGCTGGTAGGGTAGGAAAGAGATTTTAACTTATGATATCTACCAGTAAATGCTAACTAAGGCAACAATGGCAATGCAAACCAGGTGTTGAGAAAGTATGGTCCGAAGTCTTGTTCAGTAGGCTATTTAGGATGTCGCAATTCAGTCATCATGCACTGTTTTCATCAGGGGCGTAGGCATGAGTGGGCTTGGGTGGTTAACTTTGCACGCTCTGGGCATTCTCTTGATGACATCTTTGCACACTCTTGGCATTCTCTCAACCAGCTTTACCTGGAATGCTTTTCTAATAGTCTTGAAGGAGTTCCCACATATTCTGAGAACTCGCAATTTGGTTGAGTTTATGTGATTGTGGAGGCCAGGTCATCTGATTCAGCACTCCATCACTCTCCTTCTTGGTCAAATAGCCCTTACACAGCCTGGGGGTGTGTTAGGTCATTGTCCTGTTGAAAAACAAATGATAGTCCCACTAAGCGCAAACCAGATGGGATGGCGTATCGCAGCAGAATGCTGTGGTAGCCATGCTGGTTAAGTGTACCTTGAATTCTAAATAAATCACAGACAGTGTCACCAGCAAATCACCATCACACCTCCTCCTCCATGCTTCACGGTGGGAACCACACATGCAGAGATCATCTATTTACCTACTCTGCATCTCACAAAGATGCAGCGGTTGGATTCAAAAATTTCAAATTTGGCCCAAGCAACTATCTTCTTAGTGGTTTCTTTGCAGCAAAGGCCTGATCCATGCAGTCTCCTCTGAACAGTTGATGTTAGGATGTGTCTGTTACTTGAACTCTCTGAAGCATTTATTTGGGCTGCAATTTCTGAGGCTGGTAACTCTAATGAACTTACTCTCTGCAGCAGAGTTGACTCTGGGTCTTCCTTTCCTGTGGCGGTCTTCATGAGAGCCAGTTTCATCATAGTGCTTGATGGTTTTTGTGACTGCACAACTTTCAAAGTTTTTGACATTTTCTGGATTGACTGACCTTCATGTCTTAAATGTCTTAAAGTAATGATGGACTGTCGTTTCTCTTTGCTTATTTGAGCTGTTCTTGCCATAAAATGGACTTGGTCTTTTACCAAATAGGACTCTTCTGTATACCACCCCTACCTTGTCACAACACAACTGATTGTCTCAAATGCATTAAGAAGGAAAGACATTACACATATTAACTTTTAACTTGGGGCTAGGCCCTTTTTTCTCAATTTCCGCCTGAATGACATACCCAAAGTAAACTGCCTGTAGCTCAGGCCCTGACGCCAGGATATTCATATAATTGGTGCCATTATAAAAAATAAAAGAACTTTGTAGAAATGTTAAAATAGTGTAGGAGAATATAACACAATAGATATGGTAGGAGAAAATCCAAAGAAAAACCAACCAGATTTTTATTTTAGAAATGCAAGTGAAAGCTCATATTGTAAAATTGCTCCCTGAATGCAATTCCTATGGCTTCCACTGGGTGTCAGCAGTCTATGTTCAAGGTTTCAGGCTTGTAACTTCAAAAACAAATAAGAAATAACAGTTTTTGTATGAGGACACAGTGTTGGAAATCTGTGTTTTTGCTCACCATGATGAAGTTGCACACCTGTCAAAATCGGTTTCCTATTGAACATACTTGTATCTGAAAGAAATATTATAGTTTGATTACATTTTAAGGTGTCTGAGGAGTAAATACAAATGTATTTTGACTTGTTGAAAAAAAGTTTAGGGGTAGATTTTTGGATTCCTTTCCCTGCAGTGGATTACTCAAATCGATAGCGCGAACTAAACTGACTTTTTGGGATATAACATTTACATTACATTTAAGTCATTTAGCAGACGCTCTTATCCAGAGCGACTTACAAAATTGGTGGATACACCTTATGGCATCCAGTGGAACAGCCACTTACATCTAAAACTTTTTTTTGGGGGAGAAGGGGGGTGAGAAGGATTACTTACCCTTACTTACCCTATCCTAGGTATTCCTTGAAGAGGTGGGGTTTCAGGTGTCTCCGGAAGGTGGTGATTGACTCCGCTGTCCTGGCGTCGTGAGGGAGTTTGTTCCACCATTGGGGGCCAGAGCAGCGAACAGTTTTGACTGGGCTGAGCGGGAACTGTACTTCCTCAGTGGTAGGGAGGCGAGCAGGCCAGAGGTGGATGAACGCAGTGCCCTTGTTTGGGTGTAGGGCCTGATCAGAGCCTGGAGGTACTGAGGTGCCGTTCCCCTCACAGCTCCGTAGGCAAGCACCATGGTCTTGTAGCGGATGCGAGCTTCAACTGGAAGCCAGTGGAGAGAGCGGAGGAGCGGGGTGACGTGCGAGAACTTGGGAAGGTTGAACACCAGACGGGCTGCGGCGTTCTGGATGAGTTGTAGGGGTTTAATGGCACAGGCAGGGAGCCCAGCCAACAGCGAGTTGCAGTAATCAAGACGGGAGATGACAAGTGCCTGGATTAGGACCTGCGCCGCTTCCTGTGTGAGGCAGGGTCGTACTCTGCGGATGTTGTAGAGCATGAACCTACAGGAACGGGACACCGCCTTGATGTTAGTTGAGAACGTCAGGGTGTTGTCCAGGATCACGCCAAGGTTCTTAGCGCTCTGGGAGGAGGACACAGTGGAGTTGTCAACCGTGATGGCGAGATCATGGAACGGGCAGTCCTTCCCCGGGAGGAAGAGGAGCTCCGTCTTGCTGAGGTTCAGCTTGAGGTGGTGATCCGTCATCCACACTGATATGTCTGCCAGACATGCAGAGATGCGATTCGCCACCTGGTCATCAGAAGGGGGAAAGGAGAAGATTAATTGTGTGTCGTCTGCATAGCAATGATAGGAGAGACCATGTGAGGTTATGACAGAGCCAAGTGACTTGGTGTATAGCGAGAATAAGAGAGGGCCTAGAACAGAGCCCTGGGGACACCAGTGGTGAGAGCGCGTGGTGAGGAGACAGATTCTCGCCACGCCACCTGGTAGGAGCGACCTGTCAGGTAGGACGCAATCCAAGCGTGGGCCGCGCCGGAGATGCCCAACTCGGAGAGGGTGGAGAGGAGGATCTGATGGTTCACAGTATCGAAGGCAGCCGATAGGTCTAGAAGGATGAGAGCAGAGGAGAGAGAGTTAGCTTTAGCAGTGCGGAGCGCCTCCGTGATACAGAGAAGAGCAGTCTCAGTTGAATGACTAGTCTTGAAACCTGACTGATTTGGATCAAGAAGGTCATTCTGAGAGAGATAGCGGTAGAGCTGGCCAAGGACGGCACGCTCAAGAGTTTTGGAGAGAAAAGAGAGAAGGGATACTGGTCTGTAGTTGTTGACATCGGAGGGATCGAGTGTAGGTTTTTTCAGAAGGGGTGCAACTCTCGCTCTCTTGAAGACGGGAGGGACGTAGCCAGCGGTCAGGGATGAGTTGATGAGCGAGGTGAGGTAAGGGAGAAGGTCTCCGGAAATGGTCTGGAGAAGAGAGGAGGGGATAGGGTCAAGCGGGCAGGTTGTTGGGCGGCCGGCCGTCACAAGACGCGAGATTTCATCTGGAGAGAGAGGGGAGAAAGAGGTCAGAGCATAGGGTGGGGCAGTGTGAGCAGAACCAGCGGTGTCGTTTGACTTAGCAAACGAGGATCGGATGTCGTCGACCTTCTTTTCAAAATGGTTGACGAAGTCATCTGCAGAGAGGGGGGGGGGAGGATTCAGGAGGGAGGAGAAGGTGGCAAAGAGCTTCCTAGGGTTAGAGGCAGATGCTTGGAATTTAGAATGGTAGAAAGTGGCTTTAGCAGCAGAGACAGAGGAGGAAAATGTAGAGAGGAGGGAGTGAAAGGATGCCAGGTCCGCAGGGAGGCGAGTTATAAAAAATGATATATAGAGATAGAGAGGTTATAGAGAGCTATGTTATAGCTGGGACCCTTTTTATGACAAATCAGAGGAATATTTTCAAAAAACCTCTGCCGCTGGAATAATATTTTGATGTGGGGTGCCGTCTAGAAACAATTGCAATGCATGTTTTTGCTATAATAGCTACTGTAAATCGGACAGTGCAGTTTTATTAACAACAATTTAAGTTTTCAGCCAATATAAGAGACGTGTATGTACGTAAATGTTTAAAATCCATAATTAGAATATATTTGAATTATGCGCCCTCCAGTTTCATCGGGAAGTTGTCCCGCTAGCTGGACACCGATCCTTTTAACCATCTAGGGTGTCCCATCTGGCCAACATCCAGTGAGGTTGCAGAGCGCCAAATTCAATTACAGAAATGCTCATCATAAAAATTCAGAAAACAAAACATATTTTACAGTTTAAAGATTAACTTCATATCATATATTCTGGGCCCGAGTAGCAGGCCGTTGAATTTGGGTATGCTTTTCATCCAAAATTCTGAATGCTGCCCCCTACCCTAGAGAGGTTAACAAGGAACACCTGTTAATTTAAATGCATTCCAGGTGACTACCTCATGAAGCTGGTTACTAAAATGCCAAGAGTGTGCAAAGCTGTCATGAAGGCAAAGGGTAGCTACTATGAAGAATCTCAAAGTATCTTAACACTTTTTTGGTTACTACATGATTCCATGTGTTATTTCCATCTGTTATTTTCACACAAAAAAAGCCTCCTTCACTCACGCCGCCAAACTTACCCGAGTAAAACTGACTATCCTACCGATCCTCGACTTCGGCGATGTCATCTACAAAATAGCTTCCAACACTCTACTCCGCAAACTGGATGCAGTCTATCACAGTGCCATCCGTTTTGTTAGCAAATCACCTTATACCACCCACCACTGCGACCTGTATGCTCTAGTCGGCTGGCCCTTGCTACATATTCGTCGCTAGACCCACTGGCTCCAGGTCATCTATAAGTCCATGCTAGGTAAAGCTCCGCCTTATCTCAGTTCACTGGTCACGATAACAACACCCACCCGTAGCACACGTTCCAGCAGGTATATCTCACTGATCATCCCCAAAGCCAACACCTCATTTGGCCGCCTTTCCTTCCAGTTCTCTGCTTCCAGTGACTGGAACGAATTGCAAAAATCGCTGAAGTTGGAGACTTATTTCCCTCAATCACTTTAAACATCAACTATCTGAGCAGCTAACCGATCGCTGCAGCTGTACATAGCACATCATCATCTGCTTATTTATCACTCCAGTGATAATCTGCTAAATTGTAACTTCGCTCCTATGGCCTAAGTGGTCATAGCAACAAAAGACTCTCACAAGCATTCCAGCACAGGTTTCCTCCAACGTGGATGACTGAGTTCATATTGCGACTCGGTGCCTTGACATGATGGCTTGTGAGGCAAGTATAGAACATTGGGAAGTCACTCCTACGTACCATTATACACTACAGAAGTGCCTGTATGTTGACTTCTCATATTAATGTAAGGAAGTGGAAAAAGAAGTATGGGCGTAGGTCAGTCAGCCAACATATTGCACCTACCATCCTTTTGTTTGTGTTCACTTGGAACAGTGAGCAAAGATGTGTGATTTTGTTACCATCCTTTCTCAGTGTACCAGCAGTCACGTACTGAGGTGAACAGTAGAGAGTAGAACTAGAGAAAGATTCTACTCTCTACTGTTCACCTCGCCTTCCATTTCTCCCATTCTGTTACTATTTCTCTCCCCCAGCCAACGTTGACAGAATGCGTATGTAACATTTTTATTTTTTTATTTTTTTATTTTACCTTTATTTTACTAGGCAAGTCAGTTAAGAACAAATTCTTATTTTCAATGACGGCCTAGGAACAGTGGGTTAACTGCCTGTTCAGGGGCAGAACGACAGATTTTGTACCTTGTCAGCTCGGGGATTTGAACTTGCAACCTTTCAGTTACTAGTCCAAAGCTCTAACCACTAGGCTACCACTAGGCAGGCGGCACCATCGCTCTCCGTCGTCTACACACTATTACAGAGCAACATCTAATGAAACAACGACAACCTTGGTGGAATTTGGGGTGGAGAGGGAAAGAGGAAGAGAAGGGCGGGAGAGGAGGGGAAGGAAAGAGCAAGGGAGGGAGAGATAAAGAGGGAAGGAGAGAGGCAGAATAGGATGGAGAGAGAGAGGACTGAAAGAGGGAGGTAAGGGAGAGGAAAAAATAGCGAGTGAGAGGATGGTAAGGATGAGGGAGAAAGAGAGAAAGAGAAGATGAGGGAGAGAGAGGACTGAAAGAGGGAGGTAGGGAGAGGAAAAAAGTGAGAGGATGGTAAGGATGAGGGAGACAGAGAAGGAGGAAAGGAGAGGGGGAAAATAGGATGGAGAGAGAGAGAGGACTGAAAGAGGGAGGTAGGGAGAGGAAAAACGAGCGAGTGAGAGGATGGTAAGGATGAGGGAGACAGAGAGAAGGAGGAAAGGAGAGGGGGAGAATATGAGAGAAGTGGGGAAGGAGAGAGGGAGAAGAGGAGAGAGAGAGAGAACTGAAAGAGGGAGGGTGACATTGTGACCACCTCTGCTTGAGTCCTGAGAGAGAGAGAGAGAGAGAGAGAGAGAGAGAGAGAGAGAGGCCTGTAGAGTCTCATTAACTGGGCTTTGATATCCGTCCACTCAAACACCAGCTATGAAGCCTGCTACTGACTTACTAAGTCCCAATTGCAATGTATTTCCTGTACAGTGTATTACTTTTGACCAGGGCCCAGTGGGGAATAGGATGCCGTTTGAGGAGCAGACAGTGACAGTCACTTGCTCCGGCTTATTGCTCATTCTTTCTTGCTCTAACTTTCTCTCTACTTCTCTTTCTCTCTACGTCTATATACCTCTTTATACCTCTCTATCTCTATAAACCTCTATCTCTATATACCTATATATACAGTACCTCTCTACCTCTATAAACCTCTCTATCTCTATATATCTCTCTATCTCTATATACCTCTATTCCTCTCTACCTCTATATACCTATACCTATATATACCTCGCTGTGTCTATATACCTCTCTATCTCTATATACCTATCTATCTCTATATAGCTCTATATACCTCTCTATATCTATATATCTCTATATACCTCTATTCCTCTCTACCTCTATATACCTCTATCTCTATATACCTATCTATCTCTATATAGCGCTATATACCTCTCTATATCTATACATCTCTATATACCTCTATTCCTCTCTACCTCTATATACCTATACCTCTATATACCTCTCTATGTCTATATACCCTCTATCTCTATATACCTCTATATACCTCTATCTCTATATGCCTATCTATCTCTATATAGCTCTATATACCTTTCTATATCTATATATCTCTATATACCTCTATACCTCTATATACCTCTCTATCTCTATATATCTCTATATACCTCTCTACCTCAAGGGTAGCCTAGTGGTTAGAGCTTTGGACTAGAAACAGAAAGGTTGCAAATCCGAATCCCCGAGCTGACAAGGTACAAATCTGTCGTTCTGCCCCTGAACAGGCAGTTAACCCACTGTTCCTAGGCCGTCATTGAAAATAAGAATTTGTTCTTAACTGACTTGCCTAGTAAAATAAAGGTTCAAAAAAATATATATATATATTCCTCTCTACCTCTATATACCTATACCTCTATATACCTCTCTATCTCTATATACCTATCTATCTCTATATAGCTCTATATACCTCTCTATATCTATATATCTCTATATACCTCTATTCCTCTCTACCTCTATATACCTATACCTCTATATACCTCTCTATCTCTATATACCTCTATATACCTCTATCTCTATATTCCTATCTATCTCTATATAGCTCTATATACCTCTCTATATCTATATATCTCTATATACCTCTATTCCTCTCTACCTCTATATACCTATACCTCTATATACCTCTCTCTCTCTATATACCTATCTATCTCTATATAGCGCTATATACCTCTCTATATCTATATATCTCTATATACCTCTATTCCTCTCTACCTCTATATACCTATACCTCTATATACCTCTCTATGTCTATATACCTCTCTATCTCTATATACCTCTCTACCTCTATATACCTCTCTATTTCCCCTTCTCTCTACCTCTCCTTCTCTCTACCTCTATTTACCTCTCTACCTCTATATACCTCTGCCTCTCTTCCTCTGTTCATCCCCCTCTCTCTACCTCTATGTACCATTCTACCTCTATATACAGTTGAAGTCAGAAGTTTACATACACCTTAGCCAAATACATTTAAACTAAATTTTTCACAATTCCTGACATTTAATCCCAGTAAAAATTCCCTGTTTTAGGTCAGTTAGGATCATCACTTTATTTAAAGAATGTGAAATCTCAGAATAATATTAGAGAGAATGATTTATTTCCACTTTTCTTTCTTTCATCACATTCTCAGTGGGTCAGGAGTTTGCATACACTCAATTAGTATTTGGTAGCATTGCCTTTAAATTGTTTAACTTGCTTCAAACGTTTCAAGTAGCCTTCCACAAGCTTCCCATTATACGCTGTGTGATTTTTGGCCCATTCCTCCTGACAGAGCTGGTGTAACTGAGTCAGGTTTGTAAGCTTCCTTGCTCACACACACTTTTTCAGTTATGCCCACAAATGTTCAAAAGGATTGAGGCCAGGGCTTTGTGATGGCCACTCCAAAACCTTGACTTTGTTGTCCTTAAGTCATTTTGCCACAACTTTGGTAGTATGCTCGGGGTCATTGTCCATTTGGAAGACCCATTTGCGACCAAGTTTTAACTTCTTGACTGATGTCTTGAGATGTTGCTTCAATATATCCACATAATTTTCCTTCCTCATGATACCATCCATTTTGTGAAGTGAATCAGTCCCTCCTGCAGCAAAGCACCCCCACAACATGATGCTGCCACCCCCGTTCTTCACGGTTGGGATGGTGTTCTTCGGCCTGCAAGCCTCCCCCTTTTTCCTCCAAACATAACATTCATTATGGCCAAACAGTTCTACTTTTGTTTCGTCAGACCAGAGGACATTTCTCCAAAAAGTACGATCTTTGTCCCCATGTGCAGTTGCAAACCGTAGTCTGGCTTTTTTATGGTGGTTTTGGAGCAGGGGCTTCTTCCTTGCCGAGCTGCCTTTCAGGTTATGTTGATATAGGACTTGTTTTACTGTAGATATAGATAACTTTTGTACCTGTTTCCTCCAGCATCTTCACAAGGTCCTTTGCTGCTGTTCTGGGATTGATTTGCACTTTTCACACCAAAGTACCTTCATCTCTAGGAGACAGAACGTGTCTCCTTCCTGAGCGGTATGACGGCTGTGTGGTCCCATGGTGTTTATACTTGCATACTATACTTTGTACAGATGAGCGTGGTACCTTCAGGTGTTTGGAAATTGCTCCCAAGGATGAACCAGACTTGTGGAGGTCTACAATTTTTTTTCTGTGGTCTTGGCTGATTTCTTTTGATTTTCCCATGATGTCAAGCAAAGAGGCACTGAGTTTAAAGGTAGGCCTTGAAATACATCCACAGGTACACCTCCAATTGACTCAAATTATGTCAATTAGCCTATCAGAAGGTTCTAAAGCCAATCATTCATTTTTCTTGAATTTTCCAAGCTGTTTCAAGGCGCAGTCAACTTAGTGTATTTACACTTCTGACCCACTGGAATTTTGACACAGTGAATTTTAAGTGAAATAATCTGTCTGTAAACAATTGTTGGAAAATTTACTTGTTTCATACACAAAGTAGATGTCCTAACCGACTTGCCAAAACTATAGTTTTTTATCAAGAAACTTGTGGAGTGGTTGAAAAACGAGTTTTAATGACTCCAACCTAAGTGTATGTAAACTTCCGACTTCAACTATATCTCTCTATCTCTATACACCTCTCTACCTCTATACACCTCTCTACCTCTATACACCTCTCTACCTCTATATACGTTTCTATCTCTATATACCTCTCTACCTCTATATACCTCTAAATACTACCTCTCTACCTCTCCTTCTCTCTACCGCTATATACCTCTCTACCTCTATATACCTCTCTACCTCTATATACTTCTCTACCTCCCCTTCTCTCTACCTCTATATACCTCTCTGCTAATATATACATCTCTATCTCTCCTTCTCTCTACCTCTATATACCTCTCTACCTCTATATACCTCTCTATCTCCCCTTCTTTCTACCTCTCTACCTCTATATACCTCTCTGCTAATATATACATCTCTATCTCCCCTTCTCTCTACCTCTATGTACCTCTCTACCTCTATATACCTCTATCTCTCTTCCTCTCTATCTCTATATACCCCTCTACTAATATATACCTCTCTCGCTTCCTCTATCTTTCCTTCTCTCTACCTCTATATTCCTCTCTATCTCACCTTCTCTCTACCTCTATATACCTCTCTATTTCTCCTTCCCTCTACCTCTATATTTCCCCTTCCCTCTACCTCTATATACCTATATACCTCTATATACCTCTCTATCTCTCCTTCTCTCTTCCTCTATATACCTCTACCTCTATATACCTCTCTACCTCTATATACTTCTCTACCTCTATATACCTCTCTCTCTCTCCTTCTCTCTACCTCTATATACCTCTCTCTCTCTCCTTCTCTCTACCTCTATATACCTCTCTCTCTCTCCTTCTCTCTACCTCTATATACCTCTCTCTCTCTCCTTCTCTCTACCTCTATATACCTCTCTCTCCTTCTCTCTACCTCTATATACCTCTCTCTCTCTCCTTCTCTCTACCTCTATATACCTCTCTCTCTCTCCTTCTCTCTACCTCTATATACCTCTCTCTCTCTCCTTCTCTCTACCTCTATATACCTCTCTCTCTCTCCTTCTCTCTACCTCTATATACCTCTCTCTCCTTCTCTCTACCTCTATATACCTCTCTCTCTCTCCTTCTCTCTACCTCTATATACTTCTCTACCTCTATATACCTCTCTCTCTCCTTCTCTCTACCTCTATATACCTCTCTATTTCCCTATTTCTCCTTCCCTCTACCTCTATATCTCCCCTTCTCTCTACCTCTATATACCTCTACCTCTATATACCTCTATATACTTCTATCTCTATATAAACCTCTCTATCTCTCCTTCTCTCTACCTCTATATACCTCTACCTCTATATACTTCTATATACTTCTATCTCTATATACCTCTCTTTCTCCTTCTCTCTACCTCTATATAAACCTCTACCTCTATTTAAACCTCTAACTCTATATATACCTCTCTCTCTCCTTCTCTCTACCTCTCATTCATTCTCTTCTTCTCTCTACCTGTCCTTCTCTCAGAAAGCTTATTTCACTCTACCTCTTCTTACTGCCTCTCTCCAAAGCCGCCCCACCACTCTCAAACCCTCCGTCTCTTATCCTAATCTCTCTCTCAACCTCTCTCTCTCTTCCCCCGCACCCCCCCCATCTTCTGCTTAATCATCTCTCTGAGGAGCGAGGAGCACACAGAGCACAATGGTGATGCAGCACTTCATTTCCTCCCCGCTCCTCTTCCGTCCGCTCGTCGCAATCCTTAAGTCCCTTTAATTGAACACAGTGGGCCAGAGCCAATCACATATTAAAACGAGAGAGAGAGAGAGAGAGAGAGAGAGAGAGAGAGAGAGAGAGAGAGAGAGCTAGAGAGAGGAGTTGAACATGCCCAATTTGACTGGAGCGTGGAGACAGATTCCCAAAGTGAGGCGCGTCGGCCTTCTCACCTGCTCCAGTAGCTACTGTCATGGAGTTCAATACATATTTTCACAAAGAAGCTGATAAAACACACAGGTGCAAAATCAAGATGACTTACATAGATGAGGGCCAAGAGAGGGAGTGTGGTGATGTACACTTTTAAAAGTTGCATCATACTGCAGCACAGCTTGCAATGCATGATGTCATAGTATTTTACAGTCAGCCATTGTTGCCGTTAATGCTCGTTGAAACCACCAGAGGGCGTGTTCATGAGGTTTGTTGGCACTTACTTTCCCAAATAGTCCTTCAGAGGTCAACACAGACCAGAGGTTTTGATTGTTATACCCTATCAGAGGGCAACACAGACCAGACATTTTGATTGTTATACCCTATCAGAGGTCAACACAGACCAGACATTTTGATTGTTATACCCTATCAGAGGTCAACACAGACCAGACATTTTGATTGTTATACCCTATCAGAGGTCAACACAGACCAGACATTTTGATTGTTATACCCTATCAGAGGTCAACACAGACCAGACATTTTGATTGTTATACCCTATCAGAGGTCAACACAGACCAGACATTTTGATTGTTATACCCTATCAGAGGTCAACACAGACCAGACATTTTGATTGTTATACCCTATCAGAGGGCAACGCAGACCAGACATTTTGTTTGTTATACCCGATCAGAGGTCAACACAGACCAGACATTTTGATTGTTATACCCTATCAGAGGTCAACACAGACCAGACATTTTGATTGTTATACCCTATCAGAGGTCAACACAGACCAGACATTTTGATTGTTATACCCTATCAGAGGTCAACACAGACCAGACATTTTGATTGTTATACCCTATCAGAAGTCAACACAGACCAGACATTTTGATTGTTATACCCTATCAGAGGTCAACGCAGACCAGACATTTTGATTGTTATACCCTATCAGAGGTCAACGCAGACCAGACATTTTGATTGTTATACCCTATCAGAGGTCAACGCAGACCAGACATTTTGATTGTTATACCCTATCAGAGGTCCACGCAGACCAGACATTTTGTTTGTTATACCCTATCAGAGGTCCACGCAGACCAGACATTTTGATTGTTATACCCTATCAGAGGTCAACGCAGACCAGACATTTTGATTGTTATACCCTATCAGAGGTCAACACAGACCAGACATTTTGATTGTTATACCCTATCAGAGGTCAACGCAGACCAGACATTTTGATTGTTATACCCTATCAGAGGTCAACGCAGACCAGACATTTTGATTGTTATACCCTATCAGAGGTCAACACAGACCAGATATTTTGATTGTTATACCCTATCAGAGGTCAACACAGACCAGACATTTTGATTGTTATACCCTATCAGAGGTCAATACAGACCAGAGGTTTTGATTGTTATACCCTATCAGAGGTCAACACAGACCAGACATTTTGATTGTTATACCCTATCAGAGGTCAACACAGACCAGACATTTTGATTGTTATACCCTATCAGAGGTCAACACAGACCAGACATTTTGATTGTTATACCCTATCAGAGGTCAACACAGACCAGACGTTTTGATTGTTATACCCTATCAGAGGTCAACACAGACCAGAGGTTTTGATTGTTATACCCTATCAGAGGTCAACACAGACCAGACATTTTGATTGTTATACCCTATCAGAGGTCAACACAGACCAGACATTTTGATTGTTATACCCTATCAGAGGTCAACGCAGACCAGACATTTTGATTGTTATACCCTATCAGAGGTCAACGCAGACCAGACATTTTGATTGTTATACCCTATCAGAGGTCAACACAGACCAGATATTTGATTGTTATTCCCCCACAGAGGTCAACACAGACCAGACATTTTGATTGTTATACCCTATCAGAGGTCAACACAGACCAGACATTTTGATTGTTATACCCTATCAGAGGTCAACACAGAACAGACATTTTGATTGTTATACCCTATCAGAGGTCAACACAGACCAGACATTTTGATTGTTATACCCTATCAGAGGTCAACGCAGACCAGACAGTTTGATTGTTATACCCTATCAGAGGTCAACACAGAACAGACATTTTGATTGTTATACCCTATCAGAGGTCAACACAGACCAGACATTTTGATTGTTATACCCTATCAGAGGTCAACGCAGACCAGACATTTTGATTGTTATACCCTATCAGAGGTCAACACAGAACAGACATTTTGATTGTTATACCCTATCAGAGGTCAACACAGAACAGACATTTTGATTGTTATACCCTATCAGAGGTCAACACAGACCAGACATTTTGATTGTTATACCCTATCAGAGGTCAACACAGACCAGACATTTTGATTGTTATACCCTATCAGAGGTCAACGCAGACCAGACATTTTGATTGTTATACCCTATCAGAGGTCAACGCAGACCAGACATTTTGATTGTTATACCCTATCAGAGGTCAACACAGACCAGACATTTTGATTGTTATACCCTATCAGAGGTCAACACAGACCAGACATTTTGATTGTTATACCCTATCAGAGGTCAACGCAGACCAGACATTTTGATTGTTATACTCTATCAGAGGTCAACACAGACCAGACATTTTGATTGTTATACCCTATCAGAGGTCAACACAGACCAGACATTTTGATTGTTATACCCTATCAGAGGTCAACACAGACCAGACATTTTGATTGTTATACCCTATCAGAGGTCAACACAGACCAGACATTTTGATTGTTATACCCTATCAGAGGTCAACACAGACCAGACATTTTGATTGTTATACCCTATCAGAGGTCAACACAGAACAGACATTTTGATTGTTATACCCTATCAGAGGTCAACACAGACCAGACATTTTGATTGTTATACCCTATCAGAGGTCAACACAGACCAGACATTTTGATTGTTATACCCTATCAGAGGTCAACACAGACCAGACATTTTGATTGTTATACCCTATCAGAGGTCAACACAGACCAGACATTTTGATTGTTATACCCTATCAGAGGTCAACACAGACCAGACATTTTGATTGTTATACCCTATCAGAGGTCAACACAGAACAGACATTTTGATTGTTATACCCTATCAGAGGTCAACACAGACCAGACATGTTGATTGTTATACCCTATCAGAGGTCAACACAGACCAGACATTTTGATTGTTATACCCTATCAGAGGTCAACGCAGACCAGACATTTTGATTGTTATACTCTATCAGAGGTCAACACAGACCAGACATTTTGATTGTTATACCCTATCAGAGGTCAACGCAGACCAGACATTTTGATTGTTATACCCTATCAGAGGTCAACGCAGACCAGAGGTTTTGATTGTTATACCCCATCAGAGGTCAACACAGACCAGACATTTTGATTGTTATACCCTATCAGAGGTCAACACAGACCAGACATTTTGATTGTTATACCCTATCAGAGGTCAACACAGACCAGACATTTTGATTGTTGTACCTTATCAGAGGTCAACACAGACCAGACATTTTGATTGTTATACCCTATCAGAGGTCAACGCAGACCAGACATTTTGATTGTTATACCCTATCAGAGGTCAACACAGACCAGACATTTTGATTGTTATACCCTATCAGAGGTCAACACAGACCAGACATTTTGATTGTTATACCCTATCAGAGGTCAACACAGACCAGAGGTTTTGATTGTTATACCCTATCAGAGGTCAACACAGACCAGACATTTTGATTGTTATACCCTATCAGAGGTCAACACAGACCAGACATTTTGATTGTTATACCCTATCAGAGGTCAACGCAGACCAGACATTTTGATTGTTATACCCTATCAGAGGTCAACGCAGACCAGACATTTTGATTGTTATACCCTATCAGAGGTCAACGCAGACCAGACATTTTGATTGTTATACCCTATCAGAGGTCAACACAGACCAGACATTTTGATTGTTATACCCTATCAGAGGTCAACACAGACCAGACAAATGGATTGTTATACCCTATCAGAGATCAACACAGACCAGACATTTTGATTGTTATACCCTATCAAGAGGTCAACACAGACCAGACATTTTGATTGTTATACCCTATCAGAGGTCAACACAGACCAGACATTTTGATTGTTATACCCTATCAGAGGTCAACACAGACCAGACATTTTGATTGTTATACCCTATCAGAGGTCAACGCAGACCAGACATTTTGATTGTTATACCCTATCAGAGGTCAACACAGACCAGACATTTTGATTGTTATACCCTATCAGAGGTCAACACAGACCAGACATTTTGATTGTTATACCCTATCAGAGGTCAACACAGACCAGACATTTTGATTGTTATACCCTATCAGAGGTCAACACAGACCAGACATTTTGATTGTTATACCCTATCAGAGGTCAACACAGACCAGACATTTTGATTGTTATACCCTATCAGAGGTCAACACAGACCAGACATTTTGATTGTTATACCCTATCAGAGGTCAACGCAGACCAGACATTTTGATTGTTATACCCTATCAGAGGTCAACACAGACCAGACATTTTGATTGTTATACCCTATCAGAGGTCAACACAGACCAGACATTTTGATTGTTATACCCTATCAGAGGTCAACACAGACCAGACATTTTGATTGTTATACCCTATCAGAGGTCAACACAGACCAGACATTTTGATTGTTATACCCTATCAGAGGTCAACACAGACCAGACATTTTGATTGTTATACCCTATCAGAGGTCAACACAGACCAGACATTTTGATTGTTATAACCTATCAGAGGTCAACACAGACCAGACATTTTGATTGTTATACCCTATCAGAGGTCAACACAGACCAGAGGTTTTGATTGTTATACTCTATCAGAGGTCAACACAGACCAGACATTTTGATTGTTATACCCTATCAGAGGTCAACACAGACCAGAGGTTTTGATTGTTATACCCTATCAGAGGTCAACACAAACCAGACATTTTGATTGTTATACCCTATCAGAGGTCAACGCAGACCAGACATTTTGATTGTTATACCCTATCAGAGGTCAACACAGACCAGACATTTTGATTGTTATACCCTATCAGAGGTCAACGCAGACCAGACAGTTTGATTGTTATACCCTATCAGAGGTCAACGCAGACCAGACATTTTGATTGTTATACCCTATCAGAGGTCAACACAGACCAGACATTTTGATTGTTATACCCTATCAGAGGTCAACACAGACCAGACATTTTGATTGTTATACCCTATCAGAGGTCAACGCAGACCAGACATTTTGATTGTTATACCCTATCAGAGGTCAACGCAGACCAGACAGTTTGATTGTTATACCCTATCAGAGGTCAACGCAGACCAGACATTTTGATGGTTATACCCTATCAGAGGTCAACACAGACCAGACATTTTGATTGTTATACCGTATCAGAGGTCAACACAGACCAGACATTTTGATTGTTATACCCTATCAGAGGTCAACGCAGACCAGACATTTTGATTGTTATACTCTATCAGAGGTCAACACAGACCAGACATTTTGATTGTTATACCCTATCAGAGGTCAACACAGACCAGACATTTTGATTGTTATACCCTATCAGAGGTCAACACAGACCAGAGGTTTTGATTGTTATACCCTATCAGAGGTCAACGCAGACCAGACATTTTGATTGTTATACCCTATCAGAGGTCAACGCAGACCAGAGGTTTTGATTGTTATACCCCATCAGAGGTCAACACAGACCAGACATTTTGATTGTTATACCCTATCAGAGGTCAACACAGAACAGAGGTTTTGATTGTTATACCCTATCAGAGGTCAACACAGACCAGACATTTTGATTGTTATACCCTATCAGAGGTCAACGCAGACCAGACATTTTGATTGTTATACCCTATCAGAGGTCAACGCAGACCAGACATTTTGATTGTTATACCCTATCAGAGGTCAACGCAGACCAGACATTTTGATTGTTATACCCTATCAGAGGTCAACACAGACCAGACATTTTGATTGTTATACCCTATCAGAGGTCAACACAGACCAGACAAATGGATTGTTATACCCTATCAGAGATCAACACAGACCAGACATTTTGATTGTTATACCCTATCAAGAGGTCAACACAGACCAGACATTTTGATTGTTATACCCTATCAGAGGTCAACACAGACCAGACATTTTGATTGTTATACCCTATCAGAGGTCAACACAGACCAGACATTTTGATTGTTATACCCTATCAGAGGTCAACGCAGACCAGACATTTTGATTGTTATACCCTATCAGAGGTCAACACAGACCAGACATTTTGATTGTTATACCCTATCAGAGGTCAACACAGACCAGACATTTTGATTGTTATACCCTATCAGAGGTCAACACAGACCAGACATTTTGATTGTTATACCCTATCAGAGGTCAACACAGACCAGACATTTTGATTGTTATACCCTATCAGAGGTCAACACAGACCAGACATTTTGATTGTTATACCCTATCAGAGGTCAACACAGACCAGAGGTTTTGATTGTTATACCCTATCAGAGGTCAACACAGACCAGAGGTTTTGATTGTTATACTCTATCAGAGGTCAACACAGACCAGACATTTTGATTGTTATACCCTATCAGAGGTCAACACAGACCAGAGGTTTTGATTGTTATACCCTATCAGAGGTCAACACAGACCAGACATTTTGATTGTTATACCCTATCATAGGTCAACACAGACCAGAGGTTTTGATTGTTATACCCTATCAGAGGCCAACACAGACCAGAGGTTTTGATTGTTATACCCTATCAGAGGTCAACACAGACCAGAGGTTTTGATTGTTATACCCTATCAGAGGTCAACACAGACCAGAGGTTTTGATTGTTATACCCTATCAGAGGTCAACACAGACCAGAGGTTTTGATTGTTATACCCTATCAGAGGTCAACACAGACCAGAGGTTTTGATTGTTATACCCTATCAGAGGCCAACACAGACCAGAGGTTTTGATTGTTATACCCTATCAGAGGTCAACGCAGACCAGACAGTTTGATTGTTATACCCTATCAGAGGTCAACGCAGACCAGACATTTTGATTGTTATACCCTATCAGAGTTCAACACAGACCAGACATTTTGATTGTTATACCCTATCAGAGGTCAACACAGACCAGACATTTTGATTGTTATACCCTATCAGAGGTCAACGCAGACCAGACATTTTGATTGTTATACCCTATCAGAGGTCAACACAGACCAGACATTTTGATTGTTATACCCTATCAGAGGTCAACGCAGACCAGACAGTTTGATTGTTATACCCTATCAGAGGTCAACGCAGACCAGACATTTTGATTGTTATACCCTATCAGAGGTCAACACAGACCAGACATTTTGATTGTTATACCCTATCAGAGGTCAACACAGACCAGACATTTTGATTGTTATACCCTATCAGAGGTCAACACAGACCAGACATTTTGATTGTTATACCCTATCAGAGGTCAACACAGACCAGAGGTTTTGAATGTTATACCCTATCAGAGGTCAACACAGACCAGACATTTTGATTGTTATACCCTATCAGCGGTCAACACAGACCAGACATTTTGATTGTTATACCCTATCAGAGGTCAACACAGACCAGAGGTTTTGATTGTTATACCCTATCAGAGGTCAACGCAGACCAGACATTTTGATTGTTATACCCTATCAGAGGTCAACGCAGACCAGACATTTTGATTGTTATACCCTATCAGAGGTCAACACAGACCAGACATTTTGATTGTTATACCCTATCAGAGGTCAACACAGACCAGACATTTTGATTGTTATACCCTATCAGAGGTCAACACAGACCAGACATTTTGATTGTTATACCCTATCAGAGGTCAACACAGACCAGAGGTTTTGATTGTTATACCCTATCAGAGGTCAACACAGACCAGACATTTTGATTGTTATACCCTATCAGAGGTCAACACAGACCAGACATTTTGATTGTTATACCCTATCAGAGGTCAACGCAGACCAGACATTTTGATTGTTATACCCTATCAGAGGTCAACGCAGACCAGACATTTTGATTGTTATACCCTATCAGAGGTCAACGCAGACCAGACATTTTGATTGTTATACCCTATCAGAGGTCAACACAGACCAGACATTTTGATTGTTATACCCTATCAGAGGTCAACACAGACCAGACAAATGGATTGTTATACCCTATCAGAGATCAACACAGACCAGACATTTTGATTGTTATACCCTATCAAGAGGTCAACACAGACCAGACATTTTGATTGTTATACCCTATCAGAAGTCAACACAGACCAGACATTTTGATTGTTATACCCTATCAGAGGTCAACACAGACCAGACATTTTGATTGTTATACCCTATCAGAGGTCAACGCAGACCAGACATTTTGATTGTTATACCCTATCAGAGGTCAACACAGACCAGACATTTTGATTGTTATACCCTATCAGAGGTCAACACAGACCAGACATTTTGATTGTTATACCCTATCAGAGGTCAACACAGACCAGACATTTTGATTGTTATACCCTATCAGAGGTCAACACAGACCAGACATTTTGATTGTTATACCCTATCAGAGGTCAACACAGACCAGACATTTTGATTGTTATACCCTATCAGAGGTCAACGCAGACCAGACATTTTGATTGTTATACCCTATCAGAGGTCAACACAGACCAGACATTTTGATTGTTATACCCTATCAGAGGTCAACACAGACCAGACATTTTGATTGTTATACCCTATCAGAGGTCAACACAGACCAGACATTTTGATTGTTATACCCTATCAGAGGTCAACACAGACCAGACATTTTGATTGTTATACCCTATCAGAGGTCAACACAGACCAGAGGTTTTGATTGTTATACCCTATCAGAGGTCAACGCAGACCAGACATTTTGATTGTTATACCCTATCAGAGGTCAACGCAGACCAGAGGTTTTGATTGTTATACCCCATCAGAGGTCAACACAGACCAGACATTTTGATTGTTATACCCTATCAGAGGTCAACGCAGACCAGACATTTTGATTGTTATACCCTATCAGAGGTCAACACAGACCAGAGGTTTTGATTGTTATACCCTATCAGAGGTCAACGCAGACCAGACATTTTGATTGTTATACCCTATCAGAGGTCAACACAGACCAGAGGTTTTGATTGTTATACCCTATCAGAGGTCAACGCAGACCAGACATTTTGATTGTTATACCCTATCAGAGGTCAACGCAGACCAGACATTTTGATTGTTATACCCTATCAGAGGTCAACACAGACCAGACATTTTGATTGTTATACCCTATCAGAGGTCAACGCAGACCAGACAGTTTGATTGTTATACCCTATCAGAGGTCAACGCAGACCAGACATTTTGATGGTTATACCCTATCAGAGGTCAACGCAGACCAGACATTTTGATTGTTATACCCTATCAGAGGTCAACACAGACCAGACAAATGGATTGTTATACCCTATCAGAGATCAACACAGACCAGACATTTTGATTGTTATACCCTATCAAGAGGTCAACACAGACCAGACATTTTGATTGTTATACCCTATCAGAGGTCAACACAGACCAGACATTTTGATTGTTATACCCTATCAGAGGTCAACACAGACCAGACATTTTGATTGTTATACCCTATCAGAGGTCAACGCAGACCAGACATTTTGATTGTTATACCCTATCAGAGGTCAACACAGACCAGACATTTTGATTGTTATACCCTATCAGAGGTCAACACAGACCAGACATTTTGATTGTTATACCCTATCAGAGGTCAACACAGACCAGACATTTTGATTGTTATACCCTATCAGAGGTCAACACAGACCAGACATTTTGATTGTTATACCCTATCAGAGGTCAACACAGACCAGACATTTTGATTGTTATACCCTATCAGAGGTCAACACAGACCAGACATTTTGATTGTTATACCCTATCAGAGGTCAACACAGACCAGACATTTTGATTGTTATACCCTATCAGAGGTCAACACAGACCAGACATTTTGATTGTTATACCCTATCAGAGGTCAACACAGACCAGACATTTTGATTGTTATACCCTATCAGAGGTCAACACAGACCAGAGGTTTTGATTGTTATACCCTATCAGAGGTCAACACAGACCAGACATTTTGATTGTTATACCCTATCAGAGGTCAACACAGACCAGAGGTTTTGATTGTTATACCCCATCAGAGGTCAACACAGACCAGACATTTTGATTGTTATACCCTATCAGAGGTCAACGCAGACCAGACATTTTGATTGTTATACCCTATCAGAGGTCAACACAGAACAGAGGTTTTGATTGTTATACCCTATCAGAGGTCAACGCAGACCAGACAGTTTGATTGTTATACCCTATCAGAGGTCAACGCAGACCAGACATTTTGATTGTTATACCCTATCAGAGGTCAACACAGACCAGACATTTTGATTGTTATACCCTATCAGAGGTCAACACAGACCAGACATTTTGATTGTTATACCCTATCAGAGGTCAACGCAGACCAGACATTTTGATTGTTATACCCTATCAGAGGTCAACACAGACCAGACATTTTGATTGTTATACCCTATCAGAGGTCAACGCAGACCAGACAGTTTGATTGTTATACCCTATCAGAGGTCAACGCAGACCAGACATTTTGATGGTTATACCCTATCAGAGGTCAACGCAGACCAGACATTTTGATTGTTATACCCTATCAGAGGTCAACACAGACCAGACATTTTGATTGTTATACCCTATCAGAGGTCAACACAGACCAGACATTTTGATTGTTATACCCTATCAGAGGTCAACACAGACCAGACATTTTGATTGTTATACCCTATCAGAGGTCAACACAGACCAGAGGTTTTGATTGTTATACCCTATCAGAGGTCAACACAGACCAGACATTTTGATTGTTATACCCTATCAGAGGTCAACACAGACCAGACATTTTGATTGTTATACCCTATCAGAGGTCAACGCAGACCAGACATTTTGATTGTTATACCCTATCAGAGGTCAACGCAGACCAGACATTTTGATTGTTATACCCTATCAGAGGTCAACGCAGACCAGACATTTTGATTGTTATACCCTATCAGAGGTCAACACAGACCAGACATTTTGATTGTTATACCCTATCAGAGGTCAACACAGACCAGAGGTTTTGATTGTTATACTCTATCAGAGGTCAACACAGACCAGACATTTTGATTGTTATACCCTATCAGAGGTCAACACAGACCAGAGGTTTTGATTGTTATACCCTATCAGAGGTCAACACAGACCAGACATTTTGATTGTTATACCCTATCAGAGGTCAACACAGACCAGAGGTTTTGATTGTTATACCCTATCAGAGGCCAACACAGACCAGAGGTTTTGATTGTTATACCCTATCAGAGGCCAACACAGACCAGAGGTTTTGATTGTTATACCCTATCAGAGGTCAACACAGACCAGAGGTTTTGATTGTTATACCCTATCAGAGGTCAACACAGACCAGAGGTTTTGATTGTTATACCCTATCAGAGGTCAACACAGACCAGAGGTTTTGATTGTTATACCCTATCAGAGGCCAACACAGACCAGAGGTTTTGATTGTTATACCCTATCAGAGGTCAACGCAGACCAGACAGTTTGATTGTTATACCCTATCAGAGGTCAACGCAGACCAGACATTTTGATTGTTATACCCTATCAGAGTTCAACACAGACCAGACATTTTGATTGTTATACCCTATCAGAGGTCAACACAGACCAGACATTTTGATTGTTATACCCTATCAGAGGTCAACGCAGACCAGACATTTTGATTGTTATACCCTATCAGAGGTCAACACAGACCAGACATTTTGATTGTTATACCCTATCAGAGGTCAACGCAGACCAGACAGTTTGATTGTTATACCCTATCAGAGGTCAACGCAGACCAGACATTTTGATTGTTATACCCTATCAGAGGTCAACACAGACCAGACATTTTGATTGTTATACCCTATCAGAGGTCAACACAGACCAGACATTTTGATTGTTATACCCTATCAGAGGTCAACACAGACCAGACATTTTGATTGTTATACCCTATCAGAGGTCAACACAGACCAGAGGTTTTGAATGTTATACCCTATCAGAGGTCAACACAGACCAGACATTTTGATTGTTATACCCTATCAGCGGTCAACACAGACCAGACATTTTGATTGTTATACCCTATCAGAGGTCAACACAGACCAGAGGTTTTGATTGTTATACCCTATCAGAGGTCAACGCAGACCAGACATTTTGATTGTTATACCCTATCAGAGGTCAACGCAGACCAGACATTTTGATTGTTATACCCTATCAGAGGTCAACACAGACCAGACATTTTGATTGTTATACCCTATCAGAGGTCAACACAGACCAGACATTTTGATTGTTATACCCTATCAGAGGTCAACACAGACCAGACATTTTGATTGTTATACCCTATCAGAGGTCAACACAGACCAGAGGTTTTGATTGTTATACCCTATCAGAGGTCAACACAGACCAGACATTTTGATTGTTATACCCTATCAGAGGTCAACACAGACCAGACATTTTGATTGTTATACCCTATCAGAGGTCAACGCAGACCAGACATTTTGATTGTTATACCCTATCAGAGGTCAACGCAGACCAGACAGTTTGATTGTTATACCCTATCAGAGGTCAACGCAGACCAGACATTTTGATTGTTATACCCTATCAGAGGTCAACACAGACCAGACATTTTGATTGTTATACCCTATCAGAGGTCAACACAGACCAGACAAATGGATTGTTATACCCTATCAGAGATCAACACAGACCAGACATTTTGATTGTTATACCCTATCAAGAGGTCAACACAGACCAGACATTTTGATTGTTATACCCTATCAGAGGTCAACACAGACCAGACATTTTGATTGTTATACCCTATCAGAGGTCAACACAGACCAGACATTTTGATTGTTATACCCTATCAGAGGTCAACGCAGACCAGACATTTTGATTGTTATACCCTATCAGAGGTCAACACAGACCAGACATTTTGATTGTTATACCCTATCAGAGGTCAACACAGACCAGACATGTTGATTGTTATACCCTATCAGAGGTCAACACAGACCAGACATTTTGATTGTTATACCCTATCAGAGGTCAACACAGACCAGACATTTTGATTGTTATACCCTATCAGAGGTCAACACAGACCAGACATTTTGATTGTTATACCCTATCAGAGGTCAACACAGACCAGACATTTTGATTGTTATACCCTATCAGAGGTCAACGCAGACCAGACATTTTGATTGTTATACCCTATCAGAGGTCAACACAGACCAGACATTTTGATTGTTATACCCTATCAGAGGTCAACACAGACCAGACATTTTGATATTTATACCCTATCAGAGGTCAACACAGACCAGACATTTTGATTGTTATACCCTATCAGAGGTCAACACAGACCAGACATTTTGATTGTTATACCCTATCAGAGGTCAACACAGACCAGAGGTTTCGATTGTTATACCCTATCAGAGGTCAACACAGACCAGACATTTTGATTGTTATACCCTATCAGAGGTCAACACAGACCAGAGGTTTTGATTGTTATACCCTATCAGAGGTCAACACAGACCAGACATTTTGATTGTTATACCCTATCAGAGGTCAACGCAGACCAGACATTTTGATTGTTATACCCTATCAGAGGTCAACACAGACCAGACATTTTGATTGTTATACCCTATCAGAGGTCAACGCAGACCAGACAGTTTGATTGTTATACCCTATCAGAGGTCAACGCAGACCAGACATTTTGATTGTTATACCCTATCAGAGGTCAACACAGACCAGACATTTTGATTGTTATACCCTATCAGAGGTCAACACAGACCAGACATTTTGATTGTTATACCCTATCAGAGGTCAACGCAGACCAGACATTTTGATTGTTATACCCTATCAGAGGTCAACACAGACCAGACATTTTGATTGTTATACCCTATCAGAGGTCAACGCAGACCAGACAGTTTGATTGTTATACCCTATCAGAGGTCAACGCAGACCAGACATTTTGATGGTTATACCCTATCAGAGGTCAACGCAGACCAGACATTTTGATTGTTATACCCTATCAGAGGTCAACACAGACCAGACAAATGGATTGTTATACCCTATCAGAGATCAACACAGACCAGACATTTTGATTGTTATACCCTATCAAGAGGTCAACACAGACCAGACATTTTGATTGTTATACCCTATCAGAGGTCAACACAGACCAGACATTTTGATTGTTATACCCTATCAGAGGTCAACACAGACCAGACATTTTGATTGTTATACCCTATCAGAGGTCAACGCAGACCAGACATTTTGATTGTTATACCCTATCAGAGGTCAACACAGACCAGACATTTTGATTGTTATACCCTATCAGAGGTCAACACAGACCAGACATTTTGATTGTTATACCCTATCAGAGGTCAACACAGACCAGACATTTTGATTGTTATACCCTATCAGAGGTCAACACAGACCAGACATTTTGATTGTTATACCCTATCAGAGGTCAACACAGACCAGACATTTTGATTGTTATACCCTATCAGAGGTCAACACAGACCAGACATTTTGATTGTTATACCCTATCAGAGGTCAACGCAGACCAGACATTTTGATTGTTATACCCTATCAGAGGTCAACACAGACCAGACATTTTGATTGTTATACCCTATCAGAGGTCAACACAGACCAGACATTTTGATTGTTATACCCTATCAGAGGTCAACACAGACCAGACATTTTGATTGTTATACCCTATCAGAGGTCAACACAGACCAGACATTTTGATTGTTATACCCTATCAGAGGTCAACACAGACCAGAGGTTTCGATTGTTATACCCTATCAGAGGTCAACACAGACCAGACATTTTGATTGTTATACCCTATCAGAGGTCAACACAGACCAGAGGTTTTGATTGTTATACCCTATCAGAGGTCAACACAGACCAGACATTTTGATTGTTATACCCTATCAGAGGTCAACGCAGACCAGACATTTTGATTGTTATACCCTATCAGAGGTCAACACAGACCAGACATTTTGATTGTTATACCCTATCAGAGGTCAACGCAGACCAGACAGTTTGATTGTTATACCCTATCAGAGGTCAACGCAGACCAGACATTTTGATTGTTATACCCTATCAGAGGTCAACACAGACCAGACATTTTGATTGTTATACCCTATCAGAGGTCAACACAGACCAGACTTTTTGATTGTTATACCCTATCAGAGGTCAACGCAGACCAGACATTTTGATTGTTATACCCTATCAGAGGTCAACACAGACCAGACATTTTGATTGTTATACCCTATCAGAGGTCAACGCAGACCAGACAGTTTGATTGTTATACCCTATCAGAGGTCAACGCAGACCAGACATTTTGATGGTTATACCCTATCAGAGGTCAACGCAGACCAGACATTTTGATTGTTATACCCTATCAGAGGTCAACACAGACCAGACATTTTGATTGTTATACCCTATCAGAGGTCAACACAGACCAGACATTTTGATTGTTATACCCTATCAGAGGTCAACACAGACCAGACATTTTGATTGTTATACCCTATCAGAGGTCAACACAGACCAGAGGTTTTGATTGTTATACCCTATCAGAGGTCAACACAGACCAGACATTTTGATTGTTATACCCTATCAGAGGTCAACACAGACCAGACATTTTGATGGTTATACCCTATCAGAGGTCAACGCAGACCAGACATTTTGATTGTTATACCCTATCAGAGGTCAACGCAGACCAGACATTTTGATTGTTATACCCTATCAGAGGTCAACGCAGACCAGACATTTTGATTGTTATACCCTATCAGAGGTCAACACAGACCAGACATTTTGATTGTTATACCCTATCAGAGGTCAACACAGACCAGACAAATGGATTGTTATACCCTATCAGAGATCAACACAGACCAGACATTTTGATTGTTATACCCTATCAAGAGGTCAACACAGACCAGACATTTTGATTGTTATACCCTATCAGAGGTCAACACAGACCAGACATTTTGATTGTTATACCCTATCAGAGGTCAACACAGACCAGACATTTTGATTGTTATACCCTATCAGAGGTCAACGCAGACCAGACATTTTGATTGTTATACCCTATCAGAGGTCAACACAGACCAGACATTTTGATTGTTATACCCTATCAGAGGTCAACACAGACCAGACATTTTGATTGTTATACCCTATCAGAGGTCAACACAGACCAGACATTTTGATTGTTATACCCTATCAGAGGTCAACACAGACCAGACATTTTGATTGTTATACCCTATCAGAGGTCAACACAGACCAGACATTTTGATTGTTATACCCTATCAGAGGTCAACACAGACCAGACATTTTGATTGTTATACCCTATCAGAGGTCAACACAGACCAGACATTTTGATTGTTATACCCTATCAGAGGTCAACGCAGACCAGACATTTTGATTGTTATACCCTATCAGAGGTCAACACAGACCAGACATTTTGATTGTTATACCCTATCAGAGGTCAACACAGACCAGACATTTTGATTGTTATACCCTATCAGAGGTCAACACAGACCAGACATTTTGATTGTTATACCCTATCAGAGGTCAACACAGACCAGACATTTTAATTGTTATACCCTATCAGAGGTCAACACAGACCAGAGGTTTTGATTGTTATACTCTATCAGAGGTCAACACAGACCAGACATTTTGATTGTTATACCCTATCAGAGGTCAACACAGACCAGAGGTTTTGATTGTTATACCCTATCAGAGGTCAACACAGACCAGACATTTTGATTGTTATACCCTATCAGAGGTCAACACAGACCAGAGGTTTTGATTGTTATACCCTATCAGAGGTCAACACAGACCAGAGGTTTTGATTGTTATACCCTATCAGAGGCCAACACAGACCAGAGGTTTTGATTGTTATACCCTATCAGAGGTCAACACAGACCAGAGGTTTTGATTGTTATACCCTGTCAGAGGTCAACACAGACCAGAGGTTTTGATTGTTATACCCTATCATAGGTCAACACAGACCAGAGGTTTTGATTGTTATACCCTATCAGAGGCCAACACAGACCAGAGGTTTTGATTGTTATACCCTATCAGAGGTCAACACAGACCAGAGGTTTTGATTGTTATACCCTATCAGAGGCCAACACAGACCAGAGGTTTTGATTGTTATACCCTATCAGAGGTCAACACAGACCAGAGGTTTTGATTGTTATACCCTATCAGAGGCCAACACAGACCAGAGGTTTTGATTGTTATACCCTATCAGAGGTCAACACAGACCAGAGGTTTTGATTGTTATACCCTATCAGAGGCCAACACAGACCAGAGGTTTTGATTGTTATACCCTATCAGAGGTCAACGCAGACCAGACATTTTGATTGTTATACCCTATCAGAGGTCAACACAGACCAGACATTTTGATTGTTATACCCTATCAGAGGTCAACACAGACCAGAGGTTTTGATTGTTATACCCTATCAGAGGGCAACGCAGACCAGACATTTTGATTGTTATACCCTATCAGAGGTCAACACAGACCAGACATTTTGATTGTTATACCCTATCAGAGGTCAACACAGACCAGACATTTTGATTGTTATACCCTATCAGAGGTCAACACAGACCAGAGGTTTTGATTGTTATACCCTATCAGAGGGCAACGCAGACCAGACATTTTGATTGTTATACCCTATCAGAGGTCAACACAGACCAGACATTTTGATTGTTATACCCTATCAGAGGTCAACGCAGACCAGACATTTTGATTGTTATACCCTATCAGAGGCCAACACAGACCAGACATTTTGATTGTTATACCCTATCAGAGGTCAACGCAGACCAGACATTTTGATTGTTATACCCTATCAGAGGTCAACACAGACCAGACATTTTGATTGTTATACCCTATCAGAGGTCAACACAGACCAGAGGTTTTGATTGTTATACCCTATCAGAGGTCAACGCAGACCAGACATTTTGATTGTTATACCCTATCAGAGGTCAACGCAGACCAGACATTTTGATTGTTATACCCTATCAGAGGTCAACACAGACCAGACATTTTGATTGTTATACCCTATCAGAGGTCAACGCAGACCAGACATTTTGATTGTTATACCCTATCAGAGGTCAACACAGACCAGACATTTTGATTGTTATACCCTATCAGAGGTCAACACAGACCAGAGGTTTTGATTGTTATACCCTATCAGAGGTCAACGCAGACCAGACATTTTGATTGTTATACCCTATCAGAGGCCAACACAGACCAGAGGTTTTGATTGTTATACCCTATCAGAGGTCAACGCAGACCAGACATTTTGATTGTTATACCCTATCAGAGGCCAACACAGACCAGACATTTTGATTGTTATACCCTATCAGAGGTCAACTCAGACCAGACATTTTGATTGTTATACCCTATCAGAGGTCAACACAGACCAGACATTTTGATTGTTATACCCTATCAGAGGTCAACACAGACCAGACATTTTGATTGTTATACCCTATCAGAGGTCAACACAGACCAGAGGTTTTGATTGTTATACCCTATCAGAGGTCAACGCAGACCAGACATTTTGATTGTTATACCCTATCAGAGGCCAACACAGACCAGAGGTTTTGATTGTTATACCCTATCAGAGGTCAACGCAGACCAGAGGTTTTGATTGTTATACCCTATCAGAAAGAGCAAAACAATTAATTCATTTCATGGACATGAAGCAACCGTATCCTCAGCTACTATAGCACAGAGAAATACGTCTTAAAACATGCTTTTCTGTTCTTTGGAAATAAATTGTCTTAGTATCATGTTTATTTTATGACCTTCCTAAACAAAATATGAATGTCTTTCTTTGTGACTCCTTGAGTCCCGGGCTATTCTACTGTGAATATGCTAACTGCACAGCAGTCCTTCATGGTGCTTTGAGGATGAAATGCTCAATAAGTTTTTGTCTTTTAGGATATTTATCTTAATGTAGGCCTACTGCTAGAGTGTAAAATACACATATTTCGGTAAATTGCGTTTTTATTGAAATGACATAGCGCTGTAGTCCTAAGAATCCTGTTGACTGTAGCTGTTTCAGTCTAAGTTAATTATTGTATAAAGGCCTACTTCAAGTTACACTATATCAGTCATTCATTTGTGCATGTCATCAGACAGCATACAAGTCATCCATGTATTTAAATAAGGTCAAGCATTTTAGTTAATAAACAAAATAGGGAGCCTTGGGAGCCTTGAATAATTAAACAATGAATAAACCGCAACATGTGAAAGCGATTGAATTCAGGAATGCATTTGACTGTTCTTAATTTGACTGTACTTGAAACTTTAAAAGCTTTTTTTTTGTTAGAACAGACTATATGGGATTGATTATAATTATTTTGTAAATTATTATTGTATTTGTTGTGCCTTTTATACTGTTAGAAATGTAGCTTAATTAAATTGATTAATATTATGGTGTTTCCATTTCAAGGAAAACAAAAATGAATTTTACATTAGCCTATGTAGGACACAGGGTTTCCGTTAGGAAAATATGGCGCTGTACAACGTGACCGGTCGGGAGTAGGCCTAGGCAACTAGGTGACTGGGAGTGAAGAGCAAAATAATCCTAACATTCCCACGACCTAATTGTAGGCTAACCAATATACAGTGAAAATAAAAATCTGATTGATTTATCAAGACCAGTCCCCATGCTTATAGTTGACCACATATGGGTAGGATATTGCTTCAAATCCTATTATAATCCAATTATAACGATGAATTTGGGTGTTTCAGTAAGCAAAACTGTGTTGCCTTCAATTGCATTAGCCTGCTTTATTCCAATGTTTTATGCTGCTTAATATGACATGTAACCTATTTATAGTGTTTATATGCTGTTTAATATGACATGTAACCTATTTATAGTGTTTACATGCTGTTTAATATGACATGTAACCTATTTATAGTGTTTATATGCTGTTTAATATGACATGTAACCTATTTAGAGTGTTTATATGCTGTTTAATATGACATGTAACCTATTTATAGTGTTTATATGCTGTTTAATATGACATGTAACCTATTTATAGTGTTTACATGCTGTTTAATATGACATGTAACCTATTTATAGTGTTTACATGCTGTTTAATATGACATGTAACCTATTTATAGTGTTTATATGCTGTTTAATATGACATGTAACCTATTTATAGTGTTTATATGCTGTTTAATATGACATGTAACCTATTTAGAGTGTTTATATGCTGTTTAATATGACATGTAACCTATTTATAGTGTTTATATGCTGTTTAATATGACATGTAACCTATTTATAGTGTTTATATGCTGTTTAATATGACATGTAACCTATTTATAGTGTTTATATGCTGTTTAATATGACATGTAACCTATTTATAGTGTTTATATGCTGTTTAATATGACATGTAACCTATTTATAGTGTTTATATGCTGTTTAATATGACATGTAACCTATTTATAGTGTTTATATGCTTTTTAATATGACATGTAACCTATTTATTGTGTCTACATGCTGTTTAATATGACATGTAACCTATTTATAGTGTTTATATGCTGTTTAATATGACATGTAACCTATTTATAGTGTTTACATGCTGTTTAATATGACATGTAACCTATTTATAGTGTTTATATGCTGTTTAATATGACATGTAACCTATTTATAGTGTTTACATGCTGTTTAATATGACATGTGACCTATTTATAGTGTTTACATGCTGTTTAATATGACATGTGACCTATTTATAGTGTTTATATGCTGTTTAATATGACATGTAACCTATTTAGTGTGTTTATATGCTGTTTAATATGACATGTAACCTATTTAGAGTGTTTATATGCTGTTTAATATAACATGTGACCTATTTATAGTGTTTATATGCTGTTTAATATGACATGTAACCTATTTAGAGTGTTTATATGCTGTTTAATATGACATGTAACCTATTTATAGTGTTTATATGCTGTTTAATATGACATGTAACCTATTTATAGTGTTTATATGCTGTTTAATATGACATTTAACCTATTTATAGTGTTTATATGCTGTTTAATATGACATGTAACCTATTTATAGTGTTTACATGCTGTTTAATATGACATGTAACCTATTTATAGTGTTTATATGCTGTTTAATATGACATGTAACTTATTTATAGTGTTTATATGCTGTTTAATATGACATGTAACCTATTTAGAGTGTTTATATGCTGTTTAATATGACATGTAACCTATTTATAGTGTTTATATGCTGTTTAATATGACATGTAACCTATTTAGAGTGTTTATATGCTGTTTAATATGACATGTAACCTATTTAGAGTGTTTACATGCTGTTTAATATGACATGTAACCTATTTATAGTGTTTATATGCTGTTTAATATGACATGTAACCTATTTATAGTGTTTATATGCTGTTTAATATGACATGTAACCTATTTATAGTGTTTATATGCTGTTTAATGACATGTAACCTATTTATAGTGTTTATATGATGTTTAATATGACATGTAACCTATTTATAGTGTTTATATGCTGTTTAATATGACATGTAACCTATTTATAGTGTTTACATGCTGTTTAATATGACATGTAACCTATTTATAGTGTTTATATGCTGTTTAATATGACATGTAACTTATTTATAGTGTTTATATGCTGTTTAATATGACATGTAACCTATTTAGAGTGTTTATATGCTGTTTAATATGACATGTAACCTATTTATAGTGTTTATATGCTGTTTAATATGACATGTAACCTATTTAGAGTGTTTATATGCTGTTTAATATGACATGTAACCTATTTATAGTGTTTATATGCTGTTTAATATGACATGTAACCTATTTATAGTGTTTACATGCTGTTTAATATGACATGTAACCTATTTATAGTGTTTATATGCTGTTTAATATGACATGTAACCTATTTATAGTGTTTATATGCTGTTTAATATGACATGTAACCTATTTATAGTGTTTACATGCTGTTTAATATGACATGTAACCTATTTATAGTGTTTATATGCTGTTTAATATGACATGTAACCTATTTATAGTGTTTACATGCTGTTTAATATGACATGTAACCTATTTATAGTGTTTATATGCTGTTTAATATGACATGTAACCTATTTAGAGTGTTTATATGCTGTTTAATATGACATGTAACCTATTTAGAGTGTTTATATGCTGTTTAATATGACATGTAACCTATTTATAGTGTTTATATGCTGTTTAATATGACATGTAACCTATTTATAGTGTTTACATGCTGTTTAATATGACATATAACCTATTTATAGTGTTTATATGCTGTTTAATATGACATGTAACCTATTTATAGTGTTTATATGCTGTTTAATATGACATGTAACCTATTTATAGTGTTTATATGCTGTTTAATATGACATGTAACCTATTTATAGTGTTTATATGCTGTTTAATATGACATGTAACCTATTTATAGTGTTTATATGCTGTTTAATATGACATGTAACCTATTTATAGTGTTTATATGCTGTTTAATATGACATGTAACTTATTTATAGTGTTTATATGCTGTTTAATATGACATGTAACCTATTTAGAGTGTTTATATGCTGTTTAATATGACATGTAACCTATTTATAGTGTTTATATGCTGTTTAATATGACATGTAACCTATTTATAGTGTTTATATGCTGTTTAATATGACATGTAACCTATTTAGAGTGTTTACATGCTGTTTAATATGACATGTAACCTATTTATAGTGTTTATATGCTGTTTAATATGACATGTAACCTATTTATAGTGTTTATATGCTGTTTAATATGACATATAACCTATTTATAGTGTTTATATGCTGTTTAATATGACATGTAACCTATTTATAGTGTTTATATGCTGTTTAATATGACATGTAACCTATTTAGAGTGTTTACATGCTGTTTAATATGACATGTAACCTATTTATAGTGTTTATATGCTGTTTAATATGACGTGACCGATTTTAAAATGATGTGCGCTTCTTACATTCACCTTTTCATTTTTTATTCAAATACTTTTCATTCAAATCCACATAGGTTGGTTTCAATACATCAAAACCAAATGGTAGATCCTGGTCATCACAAACATAGATGGGTGTTGGATAAAGTGGGATTTTAATGAATGGAGCGAATTTGGAGGGGCATTCCCCCTGTGTGCACAGAGCCGTTGGAAAGGATGTGGAGCGCCATAAGCAGTGTGCAAGCACCACTCCATGATCAACGAGAGGGATTTCCAACTGCTCAACTCCTCTCACATGCTCCGCTTGACACCAGCTCACAGAATCAGTGAGCAGCACATCCATTATTTCTGAGCCGCTGGAGGAAAAAACGGTTGCGGAACAGATAACAGCATGCTGATTTATGCTTCACCAATGTGAGGTTTTCTGACATGAGGTTTTCTGTGGGTGTAATGTTTTTACCACTGACTGCTAGGCAGCCATGCTAGATTTGTCTGACAACCAAAATGTCATGTCAAATCAGTGCTCGTAGTTATCCTCATTGCTTTCTGTTAAGTTATGCGTCTCATGGCAGAAACAGAGTGACAGCGGCTCCAAGGAAACCATGCATCTCAAATGGTACCCTGTTCCCTTTATAGTGCACGGTTAAGTGGATAGGGCACCATTTCAGACACAGCCATAGTGTGACTGTCTGACCCACCCAGGTCTCAATTACCGCGCTAGAGAATAGTAAGGGACTTGACCTGATAGTAAGGGACTTGACCTGATAGTAAGGGACTTGACCTGATAGTAAGGGACTTGACCTGATAGTAAAGGACTTGACCTGATAGTAAGGGACTTGACCTGATAGTAAGGGACTTGACCTGATAGTAAGGGACTTGACCTGATAGTAAGGGACTTGACCTGATAGTAAGGGACTTGACCTGATAGTAAGGGACTTGACCTGATAGTAAGGGACTTGACCTGATAGTAAGGGACTTGACCTGATAGTAAAGGACTTGACCTGATAGTAAGGGACTTGACCTGATAGTAAGGGACTTGACCTGATAGTAAGGGACTTGACCTGATAGTAAGGGACTTGACCTGATAGTAAAGGACTTGACCTGATAGTAAGGGACTTGACCTGATAGTAAGGGACTTGACCTGATAGTAAAGGACTTGACCTGATAGTAAAGGACTTGACCTGATAGTAAGGGACTTGACCTGATAGTAAAGGACTTGACCTGATAGTAAGGGACTTGACCTGATAGTAAGGGACTTGACCTGATAGTAAG
This sequence comes from Oncorhynchus keta, assembly GCF_023373465.1. Lineage (NCBI taxonomy): Eukaryota > Metazoa > Chordata > Actinopteri > Salmoniformes > Salmonidae > Oncorhynchus > Oncorhynchus keta. The sequence goes on from NC_068442.1 coordinate 43,082,470, forward strand.
GGACTTGACCTGATAGTAAAGGACTTGACCTGATAGTAAGGGACTTGACCTGATAGTAAAGGACTTGACCTGATAGTAAAGGACTTGACCTGATAGTAAGGGACTTGACCTGATAGTAAAGGACGTGACCTGATAGTAAAGGACTTGACCTGATAGTAAGGGACTTGACCTGATAGTAAGGGACTTGACCTGATAGTAAAGGACTTGACCTGATAGTAAAGGACTTGACCTGATAGTAAGGGACTTGACCTGATAGTAAAGGACTTGACCTGATAGTAAAGGACTTGACCTGATAGTAAAGGACTTGACCTGATAGTAAGGGACTTGACCTGATGGTTAAGGACTTGACCTGATGGTTAGGGACTTGACCTGATGGTTAGGGACTTGACCTGATGGTTAGGGACTTGACCTGATGGTTAGGGACTTGACCTGATGGTTAGGGACTTGACCTGATGGTAAGGGACTTGACCTGATGGTAAGGGACTTGACCTGATAGTAAGGGACTTAAGATACAGTGACAGTACAGAGAGAAATAATGTCCTTCATCATGTTTATACCGGATGTTTCTCTCTGCTGTCCTGATCAATCAATACCACTACACGTGTACACACTTTTTAAGTGGGAGAACTTGCACAATTGGTGGCTGACAAAATAATTTTTTACCCCACTGTATGGACATGTGTGTGCCTTTCCAAATCATGTCGAACCAATTTAATTTACCACAGGTGGACTCCAATCAAGTCCTAGAAACATCTCATGGATGATCAGTGGAAACAGGATGCACCTGAGCTCAATTTCGAGTCTTATAGCAAAGGGTCTGAATACTTATGTAAATAAGATATATATGTTTTTATTTTTAATAAATGTCTAAAAACCTAGTTTCACTTTGTCATTATTGTAGATTGATGAGGAACATTTTTAATTTAATCAATTTTAGAATAAGGCTGTAACTTTAAAAAATGTGGAAAAAGTGTAGTGGTCTGAATACTGTCTGAATGCGCTGTATAAATCGAGTCAAAGATCATTCGGCAATGAGCAATGGGACGTTGAAAGGTCAGGGCGCTTCGGAGCCAGCCAGACTGTCGAAAGGACAGGGCGCTTCGGAGCCAGCCAGACTGTCGAAAGGTCAGGGCGCTTCGGAGCCAGCCAGACTGTCGAAAGGTCAGGGCGCTTCGGAGCCAGCCAGACTGTCGAAAGGTCAGGGCGCTTCGGAGCCAGCCAGACTGTCGAAAGGACAGGGCGCTTCGGAGCCAGCCAGACTGTCGAAAGGACAGGGCGCTTCGGAGCCAGCCAGGCTGTCGAAAGGACAGGGCGCTTCGGAGCCAGCCAGACTGTCGAAAGGACAGGGCGCTTCGGAGCCAGCCAGGCTGTCGAAAGGACAGGGCGCTTCGGAGCCAGCCAGACTGTCGAAAGGACAGGGCGCTTCGGAGCCAGCCAGACTGTCGAAAGGACAGGGCGCTTCGGAGCCAGCCAGACTGTCGAAAGGACAGGGCGCTTCGGAGCCAGCCAGACTGTCGAAAGGACAGGGCGCTTCGGAGCCAGCCAGACTGTCGAAAGGACAGGGCGCTTCGGAGCCAGCCAGACTGTCGAAAGGACAGGGCGCTTCGGAGCCAGCCAGACTGTCGAAAGGACAGGGCGCTCCGGAGCCAGCCAGACTGTCGAAAGGACAGGGCGCTTCGGAGCCAGCCAGACTGTCGAAAGGAAGGAATAAATGTTGGCCGGGAACGCAAACGATAAGTATATGAGTTAGTGCCGTGACGCAGGCGAGCGGGTTTCATTCCACAAATACACACACACACAAGAAAACAACAGGTCCTATGACCTTGTCAGCTTGCTATGGCTTGGACACAATTTCTTATAGCTGTGGGAGAAAGGGCATGTGTGGGGATAAGGCAACACAAGCAACAGATTGATTCATCAATTCCCACTGTCCTTACTGTCACCCTCGTGGAAGAGGAAATAAAACTATTAAACCTAATTGGAAAAGGGTCACTTACTGGGCAGAGACAGGAATGGTAAAGGAAAGGAGGGGAGGTAGAGAGATGGAGGAAGAGAGAGAGAGGCAAAGACAGGAAAGGAATATGGAGAGAGGGAGGGAGAGAGGGAGAGAAAGAGGTGAGGACAGGGAAGGAATATGGAGAGAGGGAGGGAGAGAGGGAGAGAAAGAGGCGAGGACAGGGAAGGAATATGAAGAGAGGGAGGGAGGGAGGGAGAGAAAGAGGCGAGGACAGGGAAGGAATATGGAGAGAGGGAGGGAGAGAAGCGAGGACAGGGAAGGAAGGGGGAAGAGAGAGAGTGGAGGGTCTGAAGCGAGGGAACCACAACACTACTCACAACCACATAAGAGGTGAACAGGAAGGATAGCAGGGTATCATCACCGGCTACTGGACTGGGTGGCAACCTGAGCACCCTCCTTGTGGATTGGAGAAGCCAGCTGTTCCTGCTCTTCTTGGCCTTTCCCTGTGTTTGTCTGGCTGTCTGACGGTTTATCAGTCTATTGGAGACGACAAAGTCAAGATATACTCAGGCCCAGAAGCTAAGATATGCATATTATTAATAGATTTGGATAGAAAACACCGTGAAGTTTCTAAAACTGTTTGAATGATGTCTGTGAGTATAACAGAACTCATATGGCAGGCAAAGACCTGAGAAAAAATCCAACCAGGAAGTGGGAAATCTGAGGTTTGTAGTTTTTCATCTCTTTGCCTGTCCAAGATAGTGTAAATTTGGACCGATTGCACTTCCCAAGACTTCCACTAGATGTCAACACTCTTTAGAACCTTGTTTGATGCTTCTACTGTGAAGGAGAAGAGAAAGAGAGCTGATTGAGTAAGAGGTCTGCCAGAGTGCCATTCAGGCGCGCTCCCGTGAGAGGTAGCTGCGTTCCATTGCAATTCTAAAGACAAAGGAATTCTCCGGTTGAAACATTATTGAAGATTTATGTTAAAAACATCCTAAAGATTGATTCTATACATCGTTTGACATGTTTCTACGAACTGTAATGGAATTATTTGACTTTTTAACTGGCCTGCGCGTCGTAAATTTGGATTTGTTAACTCAAGGCACGAACAAAAAGGAGGTATTTGGAAATAAATTATGGACTTTATTGAACAAAACCAACATTTATCATGGAACTGGGATTCCTGGGAGTGCATTCTGATGAAAATCATCAAAGGTAAGTGAATATTTATAATGCTATTTCTGACTTCTGTTGACTCCACAATATGGCGGATATCTGTATGGCTTGTTTTTGTGTTTGTGCTGTACTCAGATTATTGTATGGTGTGCTTTTTTGGTAAAGTTTTTTGAAATCTGACACAGTGGTTGCATTAAGGAGAAGTTTATCTAAAGTTCCATGCATAACACTTGTATTTTCATCAACATTTATGATATGTATTTCTGTAAATTGATGTGGCTCTCTGCAAAACATTACTGAACGTAACGCGCCAATGTAAACTGAGATTTTTTTATATAAATATGAACTTTATCGAACAAAACATACATGTATTGTGTAACATGAAGTCCTATGAGTGTCATCTGATGAAGATCATCAAAGGTTAGTGATTCATTTTATCTATTTTTCTGCTTTTTGTGACTCCTCTCTTTGGCTGGAAAAATGGCTGTGTTTTTCTGTGGCTAGGTACTGACCTAACATAATCGTTTGGTGTGCTTTCGTCGTAAAGCCTTTTTGAAATCGGACACTGTGGTGGGATTAACAACAAGTTTATCTTTGAAATGGTGTAAAATACTTGTATGTTTGAGGAATTTTAATTGTGAGATTTCTGTTGTTTGAATTTGGCGCCCTGCACTTTCACGGTCTGTTTTCATATCGATCCCTTTAGCGGGATCTAAGCCATAAGAAGTTTTAAGAGCGCATCCCCATCGGTTCGGACTGAAACCAGATAAAAGAGGAGATGACAAGAAAGGAGAGGAGGTAATGGGACAAGGACAGGAGAAAGGAGAGGAGGCAATGGGATAATGACAGTACAGAGGAGAGGAGGTTATTGGACAAGGACAGTAGAGAGGAGAGAATGTAATGGGACAAGGACAGTAGAGAGGAGAGAAGGTAATGAGACAAGGACAGTAGAGAGGAGAGAATGTAATGGGACAAGGACAGTAGAGAGGAGAGAAGGTAATGGGACAAGGACAGTAGAGAGGAGAGAATGTAATGGGACAAGGACAGTAGAGAGGAGAGAAGGTAATGGGACAAGGACAGTAGAGAGGAGAGGAGGTAATGGGACAAGGACAGTAGAGAGGAGAGAATGTAATGGGACAAGGACAGTAGAGAGGAGAGAAGGTAATGGGACAAGGACAGTAGAGAGGAGAGGAGGTAATGAGACAAGGACAGCAGAGAGGAGAGAAGATAATGGGACAAGGACAGGGACAGTACAGAGCGAAATAATGTCCTTCATCATGTTTATACCGGATGTCTCTCTCTGCTGTCCTGATCAATCAATACCACGACACGTGTACACACACACACACACACTCGCTAATATCACGCTCAGATACACAGGAGGAAATACTCCCATTAACCTCGGCTGTCTGCACGTCACACTTTCCACACCATTGATTACTGCTAATGCAA
>NC_068442.1:43092057-43104557 GCF_023373465.1 Oncorhynchus keta
GCTCCTGTAACACTGGACTGGCCTGAGGCTGCAGGGGAAACTCACTGCTCTAGACTGTGATGTCCACTCTGTCTCCCAGCTCCTGTAACACTGGACTGGCCTGAGGCTGCAGGGGAAACTCACTGCTCTGGACTGTGATGTCCACTCTGTCTCCCAGCTCCTGTAACACTGGACTGGCCTGAGGCTGCAGGGGAAACTCACTGCTCTGGACTGTGATGTCCACTCTGTCTCCCAGCTCCTGTAACACTGGACTGGCCTGAGGCTGCAGGGGAAACTCACTGCTCTGGACTGTGATGTCCACTCTGTCTCCCAGCTCCTGTAACACTGGACTGGCCTGAGGCTGCAGGGGAAACTCACTGCTCTGGACTGTGATGTCCACTCTGTCTCCCAGCTCCTGTAACACTGGACTGGCCTGAGGCTGCAGGGTAAACTCACTGCTCTGGACTGTGATGTCCACTCTGTCTCCCAGCTCCTGTAACACTGGACTGGCCTGAGGCTGCAGGGGAAACTCACTGCTCTGGACTGTGATGTCCACTCTGTCTCCCAGCTCCTGTAACACTGGACTGGCCTGAGGCTGCAGGGGAAACTCACTGCTCTGGACTGTGATGTCCACTCTGTCTCCCAGCTCCTGTAACACTGGACTGGCCTGAGGCTGCAGGGGAAACTCGATGCTCTAGACTGTGATGTCCACTCTGTCTCCCAGCTCCTGTAACACTGGACTGGCCTGAGGCTGCAGGGGAAACTCACTGCTCTGGACTGTGATGTCCACTCTGTCTCCCAGCTCCTGTAACACTGGACTGGCCTGAGGCTGCAGGGGAAACTCGATGCTCTAGACTGTGATGTCCACTCTGTCTCCCAGCTCCTGTAACACTGGACTGGCCTGAGGCTGCAGGGAAACTCACTGCTCTGGACTGTGATGTCCACTCTGTCTCCCAGCTCCTGTAACACTGGACTGGCCTGAGGCTGCAGGGGAAACTCACTGCTCTGGACTGTGATGTCCACTCTGTCTCCCAGCTCCTGTAACACTGGACTGGCCTGAGGCTGCAGGGGAAACTCGATGCTCTAGACTGTGATGTCCACTCTGTCTCCCAGCTCCTGTAACACTGGACTGGCCTGAGGCTGCAGGGGAAACTCACTGCTCTGGACTGTGATGTCCACTCTGTCTCCCAGCTCCTGTAACACTGGACTGGCCTGAGGCTGCAGGGGAAACTCACTGCTCTGGACTGTGATGTCCACTCTGTCTCCCAGCTCCTGTAACACTGGACTGGCCTGAGGCTGCAGGGGAAACTCACTGCTCTGGACTGTGATGTCCACTCTGTCTCCCAGCTCCTGTAACACTGGACTGGCCTGAGGCTGCAGGGGAAACTCACTGCTCTAGACTGTGATGTCCACTCTGTCTCCCAGCTCCTGTAACACTGGACTGGCCTGAGGCTGCAGGGGAAACTCACTGCTCTGGACTGTGATGTCCACTCTGTCTCCCAGCTCCTGTAACACTGGACTGGCCTGAGGCTGCAGGGGAAACTCACTGCTCTGGACTGTGATGTCCACTCTGTCTCCCAGCTCCTGTAACACTGGACTGGCCTGAGGCTGCAGGGGAAACTCACTGCTCTGGACTGTGATGTCCACTCTGTCTCCCAGCTCCTGTAACACTGGACTGGCCTGAGGCTGCAGGGGAAACTCACTGCTCTGGACTGTGATGTCCACTCTGTCTCCCAGCTCCTGTAACACTGGACTGGCCTGAGGCTGCAGGGGAAACTCACTGCTCTGGACTGTGATGTCCACTCTGTCTCCCAGCTCCTGTAACACTGGACTGGCCTGAGGCTGCAGGGGAAACTCACTGCTCTGGACTGTGATGTCCACTCTGTCTCCCAGCTCCTGTAACACTGGACTGGCCTGAGGCTGCAGGGGAAACTCACTGCTCTGGACTGTGATGTCCACTCTGTCTCCCAGCTCCTGTAACACTGGACTGGCCTGAGGCTGCAGGGGAAACTCACTGCTCTGGACTGTGATGTCCACTCTGTCTCCCAGCTCCTGTAACACTGGACTGGCCTGAGGCTGCAGGGGAAACTCACTGCTCTGGACTGTGATGTCCACTCTGTCTCCCAGCTCCTGTAACACTGGACTGGCCTGAGGCTGCAGGGGAAACTCACTGCTCTGGACTGTGATGTCCACTCTGTCTCCCAGCTCCTGTAACACTGGACTGGCCTGAGGCTGCAGGGGAAACTCACTGCTCTGGACTGTGATGTCCACTCTGTCTCCCAGCTCCTGTAACACTGGACTGGCCTGAGGCTGCAGGGGAAACTCACTGCTCTGGACTGTGATGTCCACTCTGTCTCCCAGCTCCTGTAACACTGGACTGGCCTGAGGCTGCAGGGGAAACTCACTGCTCTGGACTGTGATGTCCACTCTGTCTCCCAACTCCTGTAACACTGGACTGGCCTGAGGCTGCAGGGGAAACTCACTGCTCTGGACTGTGATGTCCACTCTGTCTCCCAGCTCCTGTAACACTGGACTGGCCTGAGGCTGCAGGGGAAACTCACTGCTCTGGACTGTGATGTCCACTCTGTCTCCCAGCTCCTGTAACACTGGACTGGCCTGAGGCTGCAGGGGAAACTCGATGCTCTAGACTGTGATGTCCACTCTGTCTCCCAGCTCCTGTAACACTGGACTGGCCTGAGGCTGCAGGGGAAACTCTCTGCTCTGGACTGTGATGTCCACTCTGTCTCCCAGCTCCTGTAACACTGGACTGGCCTGAGGCTGCAGGGGAAACTCACTGCTCTGGACTGTGATGTCCACTCTGTCTCCCAGCTCCTGTAACACTGGACTGGCCTGAGGCTACAGGGGAAACTCACTGCTCTGGACTGTGATGTCCACTCTGTCTCCCAGCTCCTGTAACACTGGACTGGCCTGAGGCTGCAGGGGAAACTCACTGCTCTGGACTGTGATGTCCACTCTGTCTCCCAGCTCCTGTAACACTGGACTGGCCTGAGGCTGCAGGGGAAACTCACTGCTCTGGACTGTGATGTCCACTCTGTCTCCCAGCTCCTGTAACACTGGACTGGCCTGAGGCTGCAGGGGAAACTCACTGCTCTGGACTGTGATGTCCACTCTGTCTCCCAGCTCCTGTAACACTGGACTGGCCTGAGGCTGCAGGGGAAACTCACTGCTCTAGACTGTGATGTCCACTCTGTCTCCCATTCCATTTACCAGAATGGTGCCATTGGCGAGGACATTCTCACCTTTATTTTTAAGGTGAGGCTGCAAGTTCTACAAACAAAATATAATGTAGCACTCTGGTACCCTGCAAACCATTAACCCCATTTTGTATTCTACATGAGTCAAATGTAATGGAGTCCATTGTCCATGTTGTGAATGGCTGCTGTTCATACAAGGATTTGTACATTGCTAGACATGGCCACCTTGTCGACCTGATAGCCAGCGAGCGAGACAAGTGGATGCACAAACATTGTTGTGTAAGGGGAAGCTGGTGTGATGTTGATGATGATGTGTTTTCCTGTGTGTCAAATACACCAGATATTGTTGCTGTCGGGGGGGAGGGCCTCATTTTGGAAGTGGGCTTCTCATTGGACGGCTACATGGACAAGGCCTTTGCAGAGAAGCTGCTTCAGGACCAGCCCCTCGTGGCATGCTGGGACATCCTCGGGTTTAGGTGCAAGCTGGTGGTGCTGATATTTGGCAGTCTCGGCCACGTTCACAGGCTTGCAGTGCGTGGCCTCCAGATTGAGGGCCTGACAAAAATTATGTCAAAGCAATTGCATAGGTACTGCTCTGTTTCAGCTGTCATGGGCAGCCTAGCTGATTGGAGAAGAAGGTGCTTTCTTTACCTTTGAGTGGCATGCATACAGCGACCTTTAAAATGGTTGCATCCTTTTTTTGTCAATTTGATTGGTGGATTCAAATTAAGTATTTAAAATGTGTGTGTGTGTGCGCAGACTGCGAACCTGTCCAAAACCTGTCAGCTCTCCTGTAAGCTGCCTGTGGTGAGCTCTGTGAAAGGGGAGCTGGTGCCCCCTCCTGCCTCTATCCTACCTTCCTCCTGCAGCAGCCCAGACTTTGAGTACTGCAGCAAAGGTATGGAGCCACACTCACAACCAGCAGGCCATTTACAGGGCTACATTAGGGACCCTAAGAGTACAAGGTATTTTCAACATCTTGTGCTCACTGGGGAAGAACTGACTGTTTTACTCAACTGTCTTATTTTATCTATTCAATTCTTTGTGCAGAAAGTTGTGAATCAAATCAAATGTTATTGGTCACGTACACGTGTTTAGCAGATGTTATTGCAAGTGTAGAGAAATGTATATTATTCATTATAAAGCGGACAGCCAACAACATAAAGACTTGAGGTTTGATAACAAAATCTCTCTCCTCCCTCTCTATGCTGTAGACACAGCCACGTGCCCTATCGTTCCAGGCCAGGAGATAATCATAGAGATCTCCAAGGGTCGCTCTGGCCTGGGTCTCAGCATTGTAGGGGGAAAAGACACCCAGCTGGTAAGACTGCTAGCCTTGCTCAGGGGCTACCATGTTGACCATGACAGGTTACGTGAATTTGTCTCCGTCTCAGCCAGAGATGAGAGCCACAGCTACACTGCATAGTAGCATAGTAGTGGTGGTTTTAGTGTAATATAATAATATAATATATGCCATTTAGCTGACGCTTTTATCCAAAGCGACTTACAGTCATGTGTGCATACATTCTACATATGGGTGGTCCCGGGAATCGAACCCACTACCCTGGCGTTACAAGCGCCATGCTCTACCAACTGAGCCACAGAAGGACCACCAGTGTAATGAGGATGTCTCATTAAAGTAAGACAAAAAGTCAACAGCCTCTCTCGCTCTCTTTCTCTCTCGCTCTCTTTCTCTCGATCTCTCAAGGATGCCATAGTGATCCATGAGGTATATGAGGAGGGGGTGGCGGCACGTGATGGACGACTCTGGGCTGGAGATCAGATCCTGGAGGTTAGTCTCTCTCTTATCTCTCTCTTATCTCTCTCTTTATCTCTCTCCCTCTGTTTGTCTCTCTCTCTCTCAGTGTATGCTGGGAGTGTTTTGTATTTGAGAGGCCTTGTGGAGGGCTCTGTCCTCACTTATTTTCTTGGTCTTTTTTTCAATTTGTATTTTCTATGGTGGAGGGTTAACGCACTGTTAGTTAACGCACTGGCACCTACTGTTTTCGTTCAAAGTTAGGGAGGAAGAGGACAGAGTTTTAGTTGCCTGGTGATTGAATGGTGTGGTGTGCGCGATGCCTTCGCAGCCTAGCGTGGAGGAGACGCTGTGGTTACAGCATGGATTCAGGTGTGTTCCTGAGAATGGAGTTACGGTGGAGGAGGTTCTGCTCGTGGTCGGCGAGAACAGGTGGGAGCTGAATTTATACATTCCGCATCCAGAATTAACAAAGCTGTGGTTGTGTTCATGAAAAGGCTGATTGCTAGGTGGCTCCCATTTTGGCTGTAGTGTTTCCAAGCGCCTGAATGAGAGCGCGTTCTTTGGAGGCTACGCTAATGCAAGGAGATTGGAATGACAAGTGGACTACACGTCTCGAATGTTCAGAAAGTTAAGCTTACGTAGCAAGAATCTTATTGACTAAAATGATTAAAATGATACAGTACTGCTGAAGTAGGCTAGCTGGCAGTGGCTGCGTTGTTGACTTTGTAGGCTAGCTGGCAGTGGCTGCGTTGTTGACACTACACTAATCAAGTCGTTCCGTTGAGTGTAATAGTTTCTACAGTGCTGCTATTCGGGGGCTAGCTGGCTAGCTGGATAGCTAGCAGTGTTGATTACGTTACGTTGCGTTAAAATAACGACAATAGCTGGCTAGCTAACCTAGAAAATCGCTCTAGACTACACAATTATCTTAGATACAAAGACGGCTATGTAGCTAGCTATGTAGCTAGCTACGATCAAACAAATCAAACCGTTGTGCTGTAATGAAATGAAATGAAATGTGATACTACCTGTACCGTAACACCCTGTATATAGCCTCCACATTGACTCTGTACCGTAACACCCTGTATATAGCCTCCACATTGACTCTGTACCGTAACACCCTGTATATATCCTCCACATTGACTCTGTACCGTAACACCCTGTATATAGCCTCCACATTGACTCTGTGCCGTAACACCCTGTATATAGCCTCCACATTGACTCTGTACCATAACACCCTGTATATATCCTCCACATTGACTATGTACCGTAACACCCTGTATATATCCTCCACATTGACTCTGTACCGGTACCCACTGTATATATCCTCCACATTGACTCTGTACCATAACACCCTGTATATAGCCTCCACATTGACTCTGTACCGTAACACCCTGTATATATCCTCCACATTGACTCTGTACCGGTACCCACTGTATATAGCCTCCACATTGACTCTGTACCGTAACACCCTGTATATAGCCTCCACATTGACTCTGTACCATAACACCCTGTATATATCCTCCACATTGACTCTGTACCGTAACACCCTGTATATATCCTCCACATTGACTCTGTACCGTAACACCCTGTATATATCCTCCACATTGACTCTGTACCGGTACCCACTGTATATAGCCTCCACATTGACTCTGTACCGTAACACCCTGTATATAGCCTCCACATTGACTCTGTACCATAACACCCTGTATATATCCTCCACATTGACTCTGTACCGTAACACCCTGTATATATCCTCCACGTTGACTCTGTACCGTAACACCCTGTATATAGCCTCCACATTGCCTCTGTACCGTAACACCCTGTATATATCCTCCACATTGACTCTGTACCGTAACACCCTGTATATATCCTCCACATTGACTCTGTACCATAACACCCTGTATATATCCTCCACATTGACTCTGTACCGTAACACCCTGTATATATCCTCCACATTGACTCTGTACCGTAACACCCTGTATATAGCCTCCACATTGCCTCTGTACCGTAACACCCTGTATATATCCTCCACATTGACTCTGTACCGTAACACCCTGTATATATCCTCCACATTGACTCTGTACCATAACACCCTGTATATAGCCTCCACATTGCCTCTGTACCGTAACACCCTGTATATATCCTCCACATTGACTCTGTACCGTAACACCCTGTATATATCCTCCACATTGACTCTGTACCGTAACACCCTGTATATATCCTCCACATTGACTCTGTACCATAACACCCTGTATATAGCCTCCACATTGACTCTGTACCGTAACACCCTGTATATATCCTCACATTGACTCTGTACCGGTACCCACTGTATATAGCCTCCACATTGACTCTGTACCGTAACACCCTGTATATAGCCTCCACATTGACTCTGTACCATAACACCCTGTATATATCCTCCACATTGACTCTGTACCGTAACACCCTGTATATATCCTCCACATTGGCTCTGTACCGTAACACCCTGTATATATCCTCCACATTGACTCTGTACCGTAACACCCTGTATATATCCTCCACATTGACTCTGTACCATAACACCCTGTATATAGCCTCCACATTGACTCTGTACCGTAACACCCTGTATATATCCTCCACATTGACTCTGTACCGTAACACCCTGTATATATCCTCCACATTGACTCTGTACCGTAACACCCTGTATATATCCTCCACATTGACTCCGTACCGTAACACCCTGTATATATCCTTCACGTTGACTCTGTACCATAACACCCTGTATATAGCCTCCACATTGACTCTGTACCGTAACACCCTGTATATATCCTCCACATTGACTCTGTACCGGTACCCACTGTATATAGCCTCCACATTGACTCTGTACCGTAACACCCTGTATATATCCTCCACATTGACTCTGTACCGTAACACCCTGTATGTATCCTCCACATTGGCTCTGTACCGTAACACCCTGTATATATCCTCCACATTGACTCTGTACCATAACACCCTGTATATAGCCTCCACATTGACTCTGTCCCGTAACACCCTTTATATAGCCTCCACATTGACTCTGTACCATAACACCATGTATATAGCCTCCACATTGACTCTATACCGTAACACCCTGTATATAGCCTCCACATTGACTCTGTACCGTAACACCCTGTATATAGCCTCCACATTGACTCTGTTCCGTAACACCCTGTATATAGCCTCCACATTGACTCTGTACCGTAACACCCTGTATATAGCCTCCACATTGACTCTGTACCGTAACACCCTGTATATAGCCTCCACATTGACTCTGTACCGTAACACCCTGTATATAGCCTCCACATTGACTCTGTACCGTAACACCCTGTATATAGCCTCCACATTGACTCTGTACCGTAACACCCTGTATATAGCCTCCACATTGACTCTGTACCGTAACACCCTGTATATAGCCTCCACATTGACTCTGTACCGTAACACCCTGTATATAGCCCCACTATTTTTATTTACTGCTGCTCTTTTATTATTGCTTACTCTTCTCTTACTTTTTTATTTATTTTTTAGGTATTTACTTAAAACTGCTTTGTTGGTTAAGGGATTGTAAGTAAGCATTTCACTGCAAGGTGAACCTGTTCCATGTGACAAATAAGATTTGATTTGATTAGGGGGTGTTAAGGGACATCATTAATCAGTTTGAACAAACCGATGTTTGGAGAACTAGACATTATACATGGGTGAAGGTCTTTGGGGCTAGTGGGTGAGTGCAACCCGACTCGATCGCTTTTACATGTCCAGGAATCAGAGCAATAGGCTGTTGGGCGCTTCCATTCTCCCGGTGGGGTTTTCAGATTACCACGTAAGCATGGCTCGGCTGTCTATTTCACCAGGTCCTCCCAGGCATCCTATTAGAAGTTTAATGCAAAGCTCTTACAAGATGCCACCTTTTGCTCAGATTTCAGGACTTTTTGTTAAAGATGGGGGCAGCGAAGAGAGGAGTATGAGTCTCTGAGTCAATAGTGGGATGTGGGAAAAGTACAAATTCGTATTTTCTGTCAACAGTATACAGTTCTCTCATCCTCAGAGGCTATGAGAGTATTGGGGGAACTCGAGCATAGTATGAGTGAGGTGGAGGTAGAACTGGTGGGGCAAGGCAACGTAGGCCTCCAGGCTAAATTAGCTGAATTATGTAGGAACCTGGGCAGTTTATTCCAGGTTAAAGCAAAGGGAGCACTTGTAAGAGCTAGGTTCTCCATGCTCAAGGAGATGGATGCTCCCAGCTCCTACTTCTTTGGTTTGGAAAGACAGAGCGGTGAAGCCAAGGGTATGCATTGTCTACGGCTGTCTGATGGGCGGGTGACCTCTGTGGTGGGGGAGATGCTGACTGTGGAGATTTAACCTGAGTTGTATAAGGCAGAACTGTGTGATCCTATGTGTGCTCAGGTTTTGTTTGCAGAACTCCCTAAGCTCTCTCTGGCACAGAGGGAGGAAATGGACATTTCTGTCATGAGAATTATGTTCTCAATGTTCATAAGGTTAGCCTAGTGGTTAGAGCGTTGGACTAGTAGCCGGAAGGTTGCAAGTTCAAATCCCTGAGCTGACAAGGTACAAATCTGTCGTTCTGCCCCTGAACAGGCAGTTAACCCACTGTTCCTAGGCCGTCATTGAAAATAAGAATTTGTTCTTAACTGACTTGCCCAGTTAAATAAAGGTAAATAATAAATAATTAAACTACTTGGTCTGCAACCCAGGATTTGTAAGATACTGGTTGAAATGAAACCGATAGAGGCCCAGCTAAATACTCCAAATGTTTATTCACGGTCGCACTGGTTCCTTGTACAAAAGCAATACTAGCTCCTTACACATTTCATACGCACATACATACACATGAACAGTAGGTATCCTACGCACATATTGTATCAATACCCAGCCGACAAAGATGAGGGACCATGAGAAGCACTCCCTGTCCTCCCTCAAGATTAGGGAGTACTCACTGCCCTCTCCCAAATCTCTCAGAGGCCCCTAGCAAGGTCGGCACCGAATTTTGCTCAGATAGTCTGTGTTTAAGATACTATAAAGTTATATTATACAGATATATTGTTTTACCCTAATTCTGACTAAAACTACACACATCATTTATTACAATTGTACTGACTAAAACTACACACATTTACATTTACATTTAATAATTGTATGATCCTAATCAATTTCATACAATTATATGGTTTCAGGGTGGAATATTCAAATCATTCATTTAAACATATAAATTCAATCAACAATTTCCCTGTTGTCCCATGAACTGGCAGAGGCCGTAACTCCGATGTCCCCCGGCCCTGAACCGGGGGTTGATGGACTCCCAGTTGAGTTTTATAAAATTTCTGGGGAATAATTGGACTGGACTTCCTTTGCCTGAGTGCGTCGGGGTAGGAGAATTGCCGATGAGGTGTCGTCGGGCAGTTCTGACTCTCCTGCCCAGAAAGGGAACTTGTGTGAACTTAAGAACTGGAGGCCTGTGGCATATCTCTGTGCGGACTACAAGATATTTGCTAAGGTCTTCGCTAATAGATTGAAGTCCCATCTGGACTCTGTAGAGCAGACATCTGGACTCTATAGAACAGGCATTTGGACTCTATAGAGCAGACATCTGGACTCTATAGAGCAGACATCTGGACTCTATAGAGCAGACATCTGGACTCTATAGAGCAGACATCTGGACTCTATAGAGCAGACATCTGGACTCTATAGACCAGACATCTGGACTCTATAGAGGAGACATCTGGACTCTATAAGAGCAGACATCTGGACTCTATAGAGCAGACATCTGGACTCTATAGAGCAGGCATCTGGACTCTATAGAGCAGGCATCTGGACTCTATAGAGCAGGCATCTGGACTCTATAGAGCAGGCATCTGGACTCTACAGAGCAGACATCTGGACACTACAGAGCAGACATCTGGACTCTATAGAGCAGACATCTGGACTCTACAGAGCAGACATCTGGACTCTATAGACAAGACATCTGGACTCTATAGACCAGACATATTGTGTACTGGGATGCTCAATCACAGACAACTTGTTCTTAATCAGGGTCATGTTGGAGAGTTTCTAATGTGAACTTTGGACTGGTCTCTTTAAATCAAGAGAGGGCTTTTGATAGAGTGGACCATGAGTATCTGTTTAATGTGATGTTTTTGGCCTGTGTGAAGGTGTTGTATGCTGGAGCGTCATGTATGGTCAAGGTGGGAGGGGGGCTCAGTAGGCCAGTCTGGGTGAGGCATTAGACAAGGATGCCATTGAGACTTTTTTGGGCTTGCTACACAGTAGACTGCAGGGAGTGTGCTGGACAGGCATGGGTGTGTTGACAGGCATAGCAGTGTCAGTGTATGCAGATGACATTTCTGTGATGGTCAGGATATGCAGGCACCAGAGACCAGTCTGAAGGTGTACGAGGACGCTTCGTCAGCTAAGGTGAACTGGGAACTGGGACAAAAGCGAACCTCTGTTATGTGGGACATGGGGGGATAGCACCCCCCCCCCCCTCTGCTTCCAGGGGGTTTGCAGTGGGGTTGTGAAGGGCTTAAAGTGTTGGGGGTGTACCTGGGCCCGGAGAGGTGGGTCAGGAAGAACTGGGAGGGGCTGTCACAGGCAGTGGTGTCAAGACTGGCCAGGTGGCGGTGGCTCCTGTCCCAAGTGTCATGTAGAGGGAGGGTGCTGATAATCAACAACCTGCGGTGCTGAGAGCCTGACAGCTGCTAAGGCCCACACGAGAAGGGGGTGTGGAGCTTGGGCTGTGGCAGGAGCCTATCTTCCACAACTCAGCCATCCCTTTGAGATCGGTTCAGTCGGCCACCCTGCAAAAGCGACTGATGGCATCGGGTTTACTAAGGCTGGGTGACCTGCGGCTGCTGGTGGAGGAGTGGTGTAAAACCCCGGAATTCCTGGCACAATAAACAGGACTAGCATCTCTTAGGCTGCTGGAGAGATTCCTGGGGGAAGTCCAGGAGGCACTGTCTGAGCCGGTAAGGGGGGTTGTTAGAGCGGCTGAAGGGGGAGGGTCCACTGCAGGTGATGGCAGAGACTGGGGACTGGCAAGTGGGTTTGGAAGACTGGTTAGATTTGAACACTCCAAGTTTTTTTTTTGGGGGGGGGGGTGTAAAGCCCTCTACAACCTCTGCATTAAGGTGAGGAACATTAGGAGCCTAACAGGAGTGAAGGCACATCAGTGGCAGGGGGTACGTGGGGTGGAGAGTATGGTGGGTTTTAGATGGAGGGGGCTCTACAAACCCCCAGTACCAAAGAGGTCAGGGGACCCCAGGGGAGGGTTCTACATGGAGCCCTGGCCACTAACAGCTGGTTGGCACGGGTCGACCCGGGAGTCGGACAGGGGTGTCCTTTCTGTGTCATGAGTGGAACTGTGATTCATGTGTTTTCTGTGTGTTCAAGTTAATGTCATTAATGTTTATGTTGGAATGTGTGTGTGAGATGTTGGGGGAGAGGTTTACTGTCGGGATGTTTATAGTGGGGTCCCAGTATTCCAATAAGGAAAAGGCCTAATGTGTGTTGTTGAATGT
>NC_068442.1:44032057-44049557 GCF_023373465.1 Oncorhynchus keta
AGACCAGAGAGAAAGATACCAGAGAGAGAGACCAGAGAGCGAGAGAGACCAGAGAGAAAGATACCAGAGAGAGACCAGGGAGAGAGAGATACCAGCAAGAGAGACCAGAGATAGAGAGACACCAGAGAAAAAAAACAGAGAGAGAGAAACCAGAGAGAGAAACCAGAGATGGACCAGAGAGAGAGAGACCAGAGTCAGCGAGAGTTGACTAGAGAGAGAGACCAGAGAGAGACCACAGAGAGAGTAGATAGCGAGACCAGAGAGAGAGACCAGAGAAAGAGAGACCAGAGAGAGCGAGACCAGAGAGAGAGAAATCAGAGAGAGCAACCAGAGCGAGAGAGATCAGAGAGAGAGAGACCAGAGAGAGAGAGCAGAGAGAGAGAGACTAGAGAGAGAGACCAGAGCGAGAGAAATCAGAGAGAGACAGACCATAGAGAGAAAGACAGAAAAGAGAATCAGAGTTCTGGATAAATGAAATGTATCCAGTATTTGTGGAATTAGTAAGGTTAGAACGACAACATGTGATGTAATATGTCATTTTGATGATGAATCTCAGGTAATTCTGGTTAGTGTGGAATACAACACAGACATGCAAATAGTCATGCTGTTTGTGTGGGGTTATGTGCTTTAGGGTTGGAGACGTGGAATGTTCTGTTTATTAATAATTTATTAGTCATTCGTGTAGTCACGGTGTAAGCCACAGTACAACGCTGATTTAATATGGTGCCATCTAGGACGGACACAATATCACTTATATGGAAATACATGCATATGTAAAGAAAAATTGTCCTTCTTCTAAACCATATAAACGCCAATGAGTCAAAAGAGAGAGAATGAGATTTATTTTGGTTAATTGTATTTGTTGTATTTGTCTTGTCTCTTTAACCCTAGTTACAGACCTGAATGAATTCATCCATGGAAATAGTTAGTAAGGGTTTTCCATTTGTGGTTTCGATGCATTTGATTTTTTTATGGGTTTGCTTTGTGTTCTTGAGGGGGTTTTGAAGCGGAGGAAGCATGACAAATGGATGACATAAGAACACTGTGAATCAATGGGGGGTTATTGGAAACTCTTTTATCTCCTTGCCACAAGCCAAAAAATAATCACATATGTCCCTGAATTAAAGTTATCCAGTAACCACATATATCCCTTTATAATTACTCCTTGTCTACATCTATAATTTATCTGTTCATTCATGTGTAACAGTGAGAATAGATGAGAAGAATATCTCCCCCCGCATGGATTAGTGAGCTCCTCCATTTCTAATCAACCTGCTATGATGCTCAACAAGAGGAGCGGTCCACTTGCAGATAACGGTGAGTGTATGGATCAATAGATTCATACCCATGATATCAAACAGGGTATTTTCCTGTGGTCCTGTTCCAAAAGTGTTTTTTTCTGGGAGGGGTGTAAGAAGAAGAAGAAGAAGAAGAAGAAGAAAAAGAAGAAGAAGAAGAAAAAGAAGAAAGGGGGATAACAATAGAGGACATCTTCTGGGCTTTGTCTCATCTCTGTCTTCTTCTGGGCTTTGTCTCATCTCTGTCTTCTTCTGGGCTTTGCCTCATCTCTGTCTTCTTCTGGGCTTTGCTTCATCTGTCTTCTTCTGGGCTTTGCCTCATCGCTGTCTTCTTCTGGGCTTTGTCTCATCTCTGTCTTCTTCTGGGTTTGCCTCATCGCTGTCTTCTTCGTGGCTTTGTCTCATCTCTGTCTTCTTCTGGGCTTTGTCTCATCTCTGTCTTCTTCTGGGCTTTGTCTCATCTCTGTCTCCTTCTGGGCTTTGTCTCATCTCTGTCTTCTTCTGGGCTTTGTCTCATCCCTGTCTTCTTCTGGGCTTTGTCTCATCTCTGTCTCCTTCTGGGCTTTGTCTCATCTCTGTCTCCTTCTGGGCTTTGTCTCATCTCTGTCTTCTTCTGGGCTTTGTGTCACCTCTGTCTTCTTCTGGGCTTTGTCTCATATCTGTCTTCTTCTGGGCTTTGTCTCAAAGCTGTCTTCTTCTGGGCTTTTTCTCAAAGCTGTCTTCTTCTGGGCTTTCTCTCAAAGCTGTCTTCTTCTGGGCTTTGTCTCATCTCTGTCTTCTTCTGGGCTTGCCTCATCGCTGTCTTCTTCTGGGCTTTGTCTCATCTCTGTCTTCTTCTGGGCTTTGTCTCATCTCTGTCTTCTTCTGGGCTTTGTCTAATCTCTGTCTCCTTCTGGGCTTTGTCTCATCTCTGTCTTCTTCTGGGCTTTGTCTCATCTCTGTCTTCTTCTGGGCTTTGTCTCATCTCTGTCTCCTTCTGGGCGTTGTCTCATCTCTGTCTTCTTCTGGGCTTTGTCTCATCTCTGTCTTCTTCTGGGCTTTTTCTCAAAGCTGTCTTCTTCTGGGCTTTCTCTCAAAGCTGTCTTCTTCTGGGCTTTGCCTCATCTCTGTCTTCTTCTGGGCTTTGCTTCATCTGTCTTCTTCTGGGCTTTGCCTCATCGCTGTCTTCTTCTGGGCTTTGTCTCATCTCTGTCCTCTTCTGGGTTTGCCTCATCGCTGTCTTCTTCGTGGCTTTGTCTCATCTCTGTCTTCTTCTGGGCTTTGTCTCATCTCTGTCTTCTTCTGGGCTTTGTCTCATCTCTGTCTCCTTCTGGGCTTTGTCTCATCTCTGTCTTCTTCTGGGTTTGCCTCATCGCTGTCTTCTACTGGGCTTTGTCTCATCTCTATCTTCTTCTGGGCTTTGTCTCATCTCTGTCTTCTTCTGGGCTTTGTCTCATCTCTGTCTCCTTCTGGGCGTTGTCTCATCTCTGTCTTCTTCTGGGCTTTGTCTCATCTCTGTCTTCTTCTGGGCTTTTTCTCAAAGCTGTCTTCTTATGGGCTTTCTCTCAAAGCTGTCTTCTTCTGGGCTTTGCCTCATCTCTGTCTTCTTCTGGGCTTTGTCTCATCTCTGTCTTCTTCTGGGCTTTGCCTCATCGCTGTCTTCTTCTGGGCTTTGTCTCATCTCTGTCTTCTTCTGGGTTTGCCTCATCTCTGTCTTCTTCTGGGCTTTGCTTCATCTGTCTTCTTCTGGGCTTTGCCTCATCGCTGTCTTCTTCTGGGCTTTGTCTCATCTCTGTCTTCTTCTGGGTTTGCCTCATCGCTGTCTTCTTCTTGGCTTTGTCTCATCTCTGTCTTCTTCTGGGCTTTGTCTCATCTCTGTCTTCTTCTGGGCTTTGTCTCATCTCTGTCTCCTTCTGGGCTTTGTCTCATCTCTGTCTTCTTCTGGGCTTTGTCTCATCCCTGTCTTCTTCTGGGCTTTGTCTCATCTCTGTCTCCTTCTGGGCTTTGTCTCATCTCTGTCTCCTTCTGGGCTTTGTCTCATCTCTGTCTTCTTCTGGGCTTTGTCTCATCTCTGTCTTCTTCTGGGCTTTGTCTCATATCTGTCTTCTTCTGGGCTTTGTCTCAAAGCTGTCTTCTTCTGGGCTTTTTCTCAAAGCTGTCTTCTTCTGGGCTTTCTCTCAAAGCTGTCTTCTTCTGGGCTTTGTCTCATCTCTGTCTTCTTCTGGGCTTTGCCTCATCTGTCTTCTTCTGGGCTTTGCCTCATCGCTGTCTTCTTCTGGGCTTTGTCTCATCTCTGTCTTCTTCTGGGTTTGCCTCATCGCTGTCTTCTTCTGGGCTTTGTCTCATCTCTGTCTTCTTCTGGGCTTTGTCTCATCTCTGTCTTCTTCTGGGCTTTGTCTAATCTCTGTCTCCTTCTGGGCTTTGTCTCATCTCTGTCTTCTTCTGGGCTTTGTCTCATCTCTGTCTTCTTCTGGGCTTTGTCTCATCTCTGTCTCCTTCTGGGCGTTGTCTCATCTCTGTCTTCTTCTGGGCTTTGTCTCATCTCTGTCTTCTTCTGGGCTTTTTCTCAAAGCTGTCTTCTTCTGGGCTTTCTCTCAAAGCTGTCTTCTTCTGGGCTTTGCCTCATCTCTGTCTTCTTCTGGGCTTTGCTTCATCTGTCTTCTTCTGGGCTTTGCCTCATCGCTGTCTTCTTCTGGGTTTGCCTCATCGCTGTCTTCTTCGTGGCTTTGTCTCATCTCTGTCTTCTTCTGGGCTTTCTCTCATCTCTGTCTCCTTCTGGGCTTTGTCTCATCTCTGTCTTCTTCTGGGCTTTGTCTCATCCCTGTCTTCTTCTGGGCTTTGTCTCATCTCTGTCTCCTTCTGGGCTTTGTCTCATCTATGTCTCCTTCTGGGCTTTGTCTCATCTCTGTCTTCTTCTGGGCTTTGTCTCATCTCTGTCTTCTTCTGGGCTTTGTCTCATCTCTGTCTTCTTCTGGGCTTTGCTTCATCTGTCTTCTTCTGGGCTTTGCCTCATCGCTGTCTTCTTCTGGGCTTTGTCTCATCTCTGTCTTCTTCTGGGTTTGCCTCATCGCTGTCTTCTTCGTGGCTTTGTCTCATCTCTGTCTTCTTCTGGGCTTTGTCTCATCTCTGTCTTCTTCTGGGCTTTGTCTCATCTCTGTCTCCTTCTGGGCTTTGTCTCATCTCTGTCTTCTTCTGGGCTTTGTCTCATCCCTGTCTTCTTCTGGGCTTTGTCTCATCTCTGTCTCCTTCTGGGCTTTGTCTCATCTCTGTCTCCTTCTGGGCTTTGTCTCATCTCTGTCTTCTTCTGGGCTTTGTCTCATCTCTGTCTTCTTCTGGGCTTTGTCTCATATCTGTCTTCTTCTGGGCTTTGTCTCAAAGCTGTCTTCTTCTGGGCTTTTTCTCAAAGCTGTCTTCTTCTGGGCTTTCTCTCAAAGCTGTCTTCTTCTGGGCTTTGTCTCATCTCTGTCTTCTTCTGGGCTTTGCCTCATCTGTCTTCTTCTGGGCTTTGCCTCATCGCTGTCTTCTTCTGGGCTTTGTCTCATCTCTGTCTTCTTCTGGGTTTGCCTCATCGCTGTCTTCTTCTGGGCTTTGTCTCATCTCTGTCTTCTTCTGGGCTTTGTCTCATCTCTGTCTTCTTCTGGGCTTTGTCTAATCTCTGTCTCCTTCTGGGCTTTGTCTCATCTCTGTCTTCTTCTGGGCTTTGTCTCATCTCTGTCTTCTTCTGGGCTTTGTCTCATCTCTGTCTCCTTCTGGGCGTTGTCTCATCTCTGTCTTCTTCTGGGCTTTGTCTCATCTCTGTCTTCTTCTGGGCTTTTTCTCAAAGCTGTCTTCTTCTGGGCTTTCTCTCAAAGCTGTCTTCTTCTGGGCTTTGCCTCATCTCTGTCTTCTTCTGGGCTTTGCTTCATCTGTCTTCTTCTGGGCTTTGCCTCATCTGTCTTCTTCTGGGTTTGCCTCATCGCTGTCTTCTTCGTGGCTTTGTCTCATCTCTGTCTTCTTCTGGGCTTTCTCTCATCTCTGTCTCCTTCTGGGCTTTGTCTCATCTCTGTCTTCTTCTGGGCTTTGTCTCATCCCTGTCTTCTTCTGGGCTTTGTCTCATCTCTGTCTCCTTCTGGGCTTTGTCTCATCTATGTCTCCTTCTGGGCTTTGTCTCATCTCTGTCTTCTTCTGGGCTTTGTCTCATCTCTGTCTTCTTCTGGGCTTTGTCTCATATCTGTCTTCTTCTGGGCTTTGTCTCAAAGCTGTCTTCTTCTGAGCTTTTACTCAAAGCTGTCTTCTTCTGGGCTTTCTCTCAAAGCTGTCTTCTTCTGGGCTTTGTCTCAAAGCTGTCTTCTTCTGAGCTTTTACTCAAAGCTGTCTTCTTCTGGGCTTTCTCTCAAAGCTGTCTTCTTCTGGGCTTTGTCTCATCTGTCTTCTTCTGGGCTTTGCCTCATCTGTCTTCTTCTGGGCTTTGCCTCATCGCTGTCTCCTTCTGGGCTTTGTCTCATCTCTGTCTTCTTCTGGGCTTTGTCTCATCCCTGTCTTCTTCTGGGCTTTGTCTCATCTCTGTCTCCTTCTGGGCATTGTCTCATCTCTGTCTTCTTCTGGGCTTTGTCTCATCTCTGTCTTCTTCTGGGCTTTTTCTCAAAGCTGTCTTCTTCTGGGCTTTCTCTCAAAGCTGTCCTCTTCTGGGCTTTGCCTCATCTCTGTCTTCTTCTGGGCTTTGCTTCATCTGTCTTCTTCTGGGCTTTGCCTCATTGCTGTCTTCTTCTGGGCTTTGTCTCATCTCTGTCTTCTTCTGGGTTTGCCTCATCGCTGTCTTCTTCGTGGCTTTGTCTCATCTCTGGCTTCTTCTGGGCTTTGTCTCATCTCTGTCTTCTTCTGGGCTTTGTCTCATCTCTGTCTCCTTCTGGGCTTTGTCTCATCTCTGTCTTCTTCTGGGCTTTGTCTCATCCCTGTCTTCTTCTGGGCTTTGTCTCATCTCTGTCTCCTTCTGGGCTTTGTCTCATCTCTGTCTCCTTCTGGGCTTTGTCTCATCTCTGTCTTCTTCTGGGCTTTGTCTCATATCTGTCTTCTTCTGGGCTTTGTCTCATCTCTGTCTTCTTCTGGGCTTTGTCTCATCTCTGTCTCCTTCTGGGCTTTGTCTCATCTCTGTCTTCTTCTGGGCTTTGTCTCATGTCTGTCTTCTTCTGGGCTTTGCCTCATCTGTCTTCTTCTGGGCTTTGTCTCATCTCTGTTTTCTTCTGGGTTTGCCTCATCGCTGTCTTCTTCTGGGCTTTGTCTCATCTCTGTCTTCTTCTGGGCTTTGTCTCATCTCTGTCTTCTTCTGGGCTTTGTCTAATCTCTGTCTCCTTCTGGGCTTTGTCTCATCTCTGTCTTCTTCTGGGCTTTGTCTCATCTCTGTCTTCTTCTGGGCTTTGTCTCATCTCTGTCTCCTTCTGGGCTTTGTCTCATCTCTGTCTTCTTCTGGGCTTTTTCTCAAAGCTGTCTTCTTCTGGGCTTTCTCTCAAAGCTGTCTTCTTCTGGGCTTTGCCTCATCTCTGTCTTCTTCTGGGCTTTGCTTCATCTGTCTTCTTCTGGGCTTTGCCTCATCGCTGTCTTCTTCTGGGCTTTGTCTCATCTCTGTCTTCTTCTGGGTTTGCCTCATCACTGTCTTCTTCGTGGCTTTGTCTCATCTCTGTCTTCTTCTGGGCTTTGTCTCATCTCTGTCTTCTTCTGGGCTTTGTCTCATCTCTGTCTCCTTCTGGGCGGGCTTTGTCTCATCTCTGTCTTCTTCTGGGTTTGCCTCATCGCTGTCTTCTACTGGGCTTTGTCTCATCTCTATCTTCTTCTGGGCTTTGTCTCATCTCTGTCTTCTTCTGGGCTTTGTCTCATCTCTGTCTCCTTCTGGGCGTTGTCTCATCTCTGTCTTCTTCTGGGCTTTGTCTCATCTCTGTCTTCTTCTGGGCTTTTTCTCAAAGCTGTCTTCTTATGGGCTTTCTCTCAAAGCTGTCTTCTTCTGGGCTTTGTCTCATCTATGTCTTCTTCTGGGCTTTGCTTCATCTGTCTTCTTCTGGGCTTTGCCTCATCGCTGTCTTCTTCTGGGCTTTGTCTCATCTCTGTCTTCTTCTGGGTTTGCCTCATCTCTGTCTTCTTCTGGGCTTTGCTTCATCTGTCTTCTTCTGGGCTTTGCCTCATCGCTGTCTTCTTCTGGGCTTTGCCTCATCGCTGTCTTCTTCTGGGCTTTGTCTCATCTCTGTCTTCTGGGTTTGCGTCATCGCTGTCTTCTTCTGGGCTTTGTCTCATCTCTGTCTTCTTCTGGGCTTTGTCTCATCTCTGTCTCCTTCTGGGCTTTGTCTCATCTCTGTCTCCTTCTGGGCTTTGTCTCATCTCTGTCTTCTTCTGGGCTTTTTCTCAAAGCTGTCTTCTTCTGGGCTTTCTCTCAAAGCTGTCTTCTTCTGGGCTTTGCCTCATCTCTGTCTTCATCTGGGCTTTGCTTCATCTGTCTTCTGGGCTTTGCCTCATCTCTGTCTTCTTCTGGGCTTTGTCTCAAAGCTGTCTTCTTCTGGGCTTTGCCTCATCTATCTTCTTCTGGGCTTTGCCTCATATCTGTCTTCTTCTGGGCTTTGTCTCATCGCTGTCTTCTTCTGGGCTTTGCCTCTTCTCTGTCTTCTTCTGGGATGCTTCTCATCTTCTCATCTCTGGTTGTGGATGCTGACATCAGTGGTTGTTTGTGAGAATGGGCCAACAACACATAAGTAAGTACATGCTCTAGATAGAGCAGCATGGTTGCCCCTGGTGATTGTGGCAGCAGCCTGTAACAAGTCTCTCCCTGATCTCAGGCCCTGAGATTGTCACCTCTATTTGGCACTGAAAGCTTGCAAGTGCGCAGCATATCGTTATCAGAGCCTCCTTTTCTGTTCCGGGGCTGTGGTTAGATATTACTCTAGAAGTGCAATCTGTTTTGCAACTGATTGTTTTTACGTTGGAAACGGTACTTTACACTAACTGATAAGACGGAAATATAAGATACTGTCCTGTATCTGTAATGCATTTAACAACAGTACATTTGAAAGTATTCCTTCAAAAAACGTTTTTTAAAACGATGAAACACCTTGCCACTTTTACACAAACTATTCAACTAAAAAATAAATATGCAACTGACATCATGGAGTTCATTTCAACTCGTACTTTGGAGAGAATTTAAAAAAGCCTACAGAGGCCTACAAAATGGTTCCTTAGACACCACCTGTGACCACTCTCACAGGACCTGACCTGACCCCTGCACGTTCCCATCACTGTGTCAGTGTATCATTGGACAACTCTCTCCCTCCATCCCGCCATCTCTCACTATCTCTGTCACCGGCTCTGCGTGTCTTCCTTTTCACCCCGGTCCCAGGTGCTTTCCCTGGTTTCCAGCTCCTGAGCAAGCTAGCCCTAACACACACAATGATATACTAACAATGCTGAATTACTATGGCATATTCAATATTAACTGAATTTACTGTTGGTTTCATTCCAAGCCACCATATGTTGAGAAGCCCGTTTTCTCCTAGCCTGAGAGCATGACTGATTCAGTTGTTGTAGCAAAGCTTTAAATCAGCCGAGCGTTCAGTCTGTATGTTTTATGGAATATAGGACTTCTATAGGTCTTCAGTACAGAGGAAGTGACATTGGTTTTATTGTAAAGAGAGTGACTGTTCTGGACAGACTGGTTATATGGTATAGTTCAGGCCTTTAGAACATGTGACCTGGTGTAGTTTAGGCCTGTTCTGACATACCCTGATCAGCTCCTAGCTCCTAGCTCTAAACTAGCATAACCAGTACGATGACATACCCTGGTCAGCTCCTAGCTCTAAACTAGAATAACCAGTACGATGACATACCCTGGTCAGCTCCTAGCTCTAAACTAGCATAACCAGTACGATGACATACCCTGGTCAGCTCCTAGCTCTAAACTAGCATAACCAGTACGATGACATACCCTGGTCAGCTCCTAGCTCTAAACTAGCATAACCAGTACGATGACATACCCTGGTCAGCTCCTAGCTCTAAACTAGCATAACCAGTACGATGACATACCCTGGTCAGCTCCTAGCTCTAAACTAGCATAACCAGTATGATGACATACCCTGGTCAGCTCCTAGCTCTAAACTAGCATAACCAGTACGATGACATACCCTGGTCAGCTCCTAGCTCTAAACTAGCATAACCAGTACGATGACATACCCTGGTCAGCTCCTAGCTCTAAACTAGCCTAACCAGTACGATGACATACCCTGGTCAGCTCCTAGCTCTAAACTAGCATAACCCGTACGATGACATACCCTGGTCAGCTCCTAGCTCTAAACTAGCATAACCAGTACGATGACATACCCTGGTCAGCTCCTAGCTCTAAACTAGCATAAACAGTGTGTCTTCTCCTTCCCTTAATGACCAGTGTCCCTCTCCTGCTACTACCAGTGGTGTAAAGTACTTACGTAAAAATACTATAAAGTACTACTTAAGTAGTTATTTGGGGTATCTGTACTTTACTATTTATATTTTTTCCAACTTTTACTTCACTACATTCCGAAAGAAAATAATGTACTTTTTACTCCATACTTATTCATGCCACCCAAAAGTACTCATTACATTTTGAATGCTTAACAGGACAGGAAAATGGTCCAATTTACACAGTAAACAGAGAACATCCCTGGTCATCCTTACTGCCTCTGATCTGGAGGACTCACTAAACAGAGAACATCCCTGGTCATCCTTACTGCCTCTGATCTGGAGGACTCACTAAACAGAGAACATCCCTGGTCATCCCTACTGCCTCTGATCTGGAGGACTCACTAAACAGAGAACATCCCTGGTCATCCTTACTGCCTCTGATCTGGAGGACTCACTAAACAGAGAACATCCCTGGTCATCCTTACTGCCTCTGATCTGGAGGACTCACTAAACAGAGAACATCCCTGGTCATCCCTACTGCCTCTGATCTGGAGGACTCACTAAACAGAGAACATCCCTGGTCATCCTTACTGCCTCTGATCTGGAGGACTCACTAAACAGAGAACATCCCTGGTCATCCTTACTGCCTCTGATCTGGAGGACTCACTAAACAGAGAACATCCCTGGTCATCCCTACTGCCTCTGATCTGGAGGACTCACTAAACAGAGAACATCCCTGGTCATCCCTACTGCCTCTGATCTGGAGGACTCACTAAACAGAGAACATACCTGGTCATCCCTACTGCCTCTGATCTGGAGGACTCACTAAACAGAGAACATCCCTGGTCATCCCTACTGCCTCTGATCTGGAGGACTCACTAAACAGAGAACATCCCTGGTCATCTCTACTGCCTCTGATCTGGAGGACTCACTAAACAGAGAACATCCCTGGTCATCCTTACTGCCTCTGATCTGGTGGACTCACTAAACAGAGAACATCCCTGGTCATCCTTACTGCCTCTGATCTGGAGGACTCACTAAACAGAGAACATCCCTGGTCATCCTTACTGCCTCTGATCTGGAGGACTCACTAAACAGAGAACATCCCTGGTCATCCCTACTGCCTCTGATCTGGAGGACTCACTAAACAGAGAACATCCCTGGTCATCCTTACTGCCTCTGATCTGGAGGACTCACTAAACAGAGAACATCCCTGGTCATCCTTACTGCCTCTGATCTGGAGGACTCACTAAACAGAGAACATCCCTGGTCATCCCTACTGCCTCTGATCTGGAGGACTCACTAAACAGAGAACATCCCTGGTCATCCTTACTGCCTCTGATCTGGAGGACTCACTAAACAGAGAACATCCCTGGTCATCCCTACTGCCTCTGATCTGGAGGACTCACTAAACAGAGAACATCCCTGGTCATCCCTACTGCCTCTGATCTGGAGGACTCACTAAACAGAGAACATCCCTGGTCATCCCTACTGCCTCTGATCTGGAGGACTCACTAAACAGAGAACATATCTGGTCATCCCTACTGCCTCTGATCTGGAGGACTCACTAAACAGAGAACATACCTGGTCATCCCTACTGCCTCTGATCTGGAGGACTCACTAAACAGAGAACATCCCTGGTCATCTCTACTGCCTCTGATCTGGAGGACTCACTAAACAGAGAACATCCCTGGTCATCCTTACTGCCTCTGATCTGGTGGACTCACTAAACAGAGAACATCCCTGGTCATCCTTACTGCCTCTGATCTGGAGGACTCACTAAACAGAGAACATCCCTGGTTATCCTTACTGCCTCTGATCTGGAGGACTCACTAAACAGAGAACATCCCTGGTCATCCCTACTGCCTCTGATCTGGAGGACTCACTAAACAGAGAACATCCCTGGTCATCCCTACTGCCTCTGATCTGGAGGACTCACTAAACAGAGAACATCCCTGGTCATCCTTACTGCCTCTGATCTGGAGGACTCACTAAACAGAGAACATCCCTGGTCATCCCTACTGCCTCTGATCTGGAGGACTCACTAAACAGAGAACATCCCTGGTCATCCTTACTGCCTCTGATCTGGAGGACTCACTAAACAGAGAACATCCCTGGTCATCCTTACTGCCTCTGATCTGAAGGACTCACTAAACAGAGAACATCCCTGGTCATCCCTACTGCCTCTGATCTGGAGGACTCACTAAACACAAATGCATCACTTATAAATTATGTCTGAGTGTTGGAGTATACCCCTATCCATATACCCCTGGCTATCCATATGCCCCTGGCTATCCATATACCCCTGGCTATCCATATACCCCTGGCTAGCCATATGCCCCTGGCTATCCATATGCCCCTGGCTATCCATATACCCCTGGCTAGCCATATGCCCCTGGCTATCCATATACCCCTGGCTATCCATATACCTCTGGCTATCCATATGCCCCTGGCTATCCATATACCCCTGGCTATCCATATACCCCTGGCTATCCATATACCCCTGGCTATCCATATACCCCTGGCTAGCCATATGCCCCTGGCTATCCATAATAAACAAGAAAATGGTGCCGTCTGCTTTGAAATGATTTTTGATACATAAGTATTTTTTTATTTGACCTTTATTTAACTAGGCAAGTCAGTTAAGAACAAATTCTTATTTTCAATGACAGCCTAGGAACAGTGGGTTAACTTCCTTGTTCAGGGGCAGAGCAACAGAGCAACCTTTCGGTCACTAGTCCAACGCTCTAACCACTAGGCTACCTGCCGCCCCAAGTATGTTTGATCAATTACATTTACTTTTGATACTTAAGTATATTTAGAACCAAATACTTTTAGACTTTTACTCAAGTAGTATTTTACTGGGTGACTTTCACTTTTACTTGAGTAACTTTATATTAATAAGGTATCGGCACCTTTATTAAAGTATGACAATTGAGTCCTTTTCCACCACTGCCTACTACAACATCTCTTTCATACTTGTACGTCACTATTTCCTGATTCAGAACCATATTCCTCATCTCATCCTCTCCTTCGTAGAGATAAGTATCTCTCATAGGGTTGTATAGAGATTACAACATTGTACCTCTGCCATTATGGCGTGTGGGACAGCATGGGCAACGCCATAGAGACTATCTCCATTTTAAAGTAAGTCAATTTTCTTCTTCTTTTGATGTTTGAAAAAAATGTCAAGCTAATATAGGTGACTTAGGATCATATGATGCAAAATGCATCATACGGGGATGATTTCAGATTTTTTTTAAAGTTACATATCTTGAAAACTTGATTTTGGGACTACTGAAACAAATACCAAAATATATTTTTTTCCTTTAACAATACCAAGCATACCCATAACATGATGCAGCCACCACTAAGCTTGCAAATATGGAGAGTGGTACTCAGTAATGTGTTGTATTGGATTTGCCCCAAATATAACACTTTGTATTCAGGACAGCATTACTTTAGTGCCTTATTGTAAACAGGATGCATGTTTTAGAATATTTGTATTCTGTACAGGCTTCCTTCTTTTCACTCTGTCATTTATGTTAGTATTGTGGAGTAACTACAATGTTGTTAATCCATCCCCAGTGTTCTCCTATCACAGCCATTAAACTCTGTAACTGTTTTAAAGTCACCATTGGCCCCATGGTGAAATCCCTGAGCTGTTTCCTTCCTCTCTGGCATCTGAGTTAGGAAGGATGACGTTATTTTTGTAGTGACTGGGTGTATTGATACACCATCCAAAGTGTAATTAACAACTTCCCCGTACTCAAAGGGATATTCAATGTCTGCCTTTTTATTTTGACCCATCTATCAATAGGTGCTCTTCTTTGAGAGGCATTGGAAAATGTCCCTGGTCTTTGTGGTTGAATCTGTGTTTGAAATTCACTGCTCGACTTAAGGACCTTACAGATAATTATATGTGTGGGGTACAGAGATGAGGTAGTCATTCAAAAATCACGTTAAACACTATTATTGCACACAGAGTGAGTCCATGCAACTATTTAAGGGAATTGTTAAGCACATTTTTCCTACTGAATTTATTTAGACTTGTCATAACAAAGGGGTTGAATACTTATTGACTCAAAACACTGAAGCTTAAAAATGTTATATTAATTTGAAAAAGATTCTACAAATATAATTCCACTTAGACATTATGGGGTATTGCGTGTAGGACAGTAACAAAACATCTCAATTTAATCCATTTCAAATTCAGGCTGTTGCACAACAAAATGTGGAAAAGGGCCAGGGTTTTGGGATGATACTTTCTGAAGGCCTGTACTGTATGTGTGTGCCTGTGTGTGACTGTACAAAGTGAAAGGTTATATACAGGCAAGGCCATAGTATACATTAATCCTAATTCTTGTTGATTCTGTCCTGACTCATGTCATGACTGGCCATCCTGATTGAATTACTCGTATTACAGAGATGAGGCAAGAAATACTTGGCCATCGATCAACAGGCCTTGAAGTTTTTACAAACACAGTTGGATATGATGTGGAAACTGTGGAAATGCCCAGCCAAAATAAAAATAAGACATAGCCTAACGATCCAGGACTTATTAAACAGAACCATTTGTATTCCTTGAAAACAGAGCAGAGCTGAAATAGTTATTTCCTTCCGTTTATGGCTCTGAAAGAAACCAGCATGACTCCAAAAGTCCCTCAGTGACACTGCAGTGTTTACCGGACTTTCTCCATCTCTCCCTTAGCCTCTCTCTCTCTCTCTCTCTCTCTCTCTCTCTCTCTCTCTCTCTCTCTCTCTCTCTCTCTCTCTCTCATTCTCTCTCTCTCTATTCATTACCTGACTTTCTCCATCTCTCCCTTAGCCTCTCTCTCTCTCATTCTCTCTCTCTCGCGCTATTCATTACCTGACTTTCTCCATCTCTCCCTTAGCCTCTCTCTCTCTCATTCTCTCTCTCTCTCTCTCTCTCTCTCTATTCATTACCTGACTTTCTCCATCTCTCCCTTAGCCTCTCTCTCTCTAATTCTCTCTCTCTCTCTCGCTATTCATTACCTGACTTTCTCCATCTCTCCCTTAGCCTCTCTCTCTCTCTCTCTCTCTCTATTCATTACCTGACTTTCTCCATCTCTCCCTTAGCCTCTCTCTCTCTCTCTCATTCTCTCTCTCTCTCTCTCTCTCACTCTATTCATTACCTGACTTTCTCCATCTCTCCCTTAGCCTCTCTCTCTCTCTCATTCTCTCTCTCTCTCTCTCGCTCTATTCATTACCTGACTTTCTCCATCTCTCCCTTAGCCTCTCTCTCTCATTCTCTCTCTCTCTCTCTCTCTATTCATTACCTGACTTTCTCCATCTCTCCCTTAGCCTCTCTCTCTCTCATTCTCTCTCTCTCTCTCTCTCTCTCTCTCTCTCTCTCTCTCTCTCTCTCTCTCTCTCTCTCTCTCTCTCTCTCTCTCTCTCTCTCTCTCTCTCTCTCTCTCAAATCAAATCAAATCAAATCAAATTTATTTATATAGCCCTTCGTACATCAGCTGATATCTCAAAGTGCTGTACAGAAACCCAGCCTAAAACCCCAAACAGCAAACAATGCAGGTGTAAAAGCACGGTGGCTAGGAAAAACTCCCTAGAAAGGCCAAAACCTAGGAAGAAACCTAGAGAGGAACCGGGCTATGTGGGGTGGCCAGTCCTCTTCTGGCTGTGCCGGGTAGAGATTATAACAGAACATGACCAAGATGTTCAAATGTTCATAAATGACCAGCATGGTCGAATAATAATAAGGCAGAACAGTTGAAACTGGAGCAGCAGCACAGTCAGGTGGACTGGGGACAGCAAGGAGCCTTCATGTCAGGTAGTCCTGGGGCACGGTCCTAGGGCTCAGGTCAGTTGAAACTGGAGCATGAGCATGGCCAGGTGGACTGGGGACAGCAAGGAGTCCTCATGTCAGGTAGTCCTGGGACATGGTCCTAGGGCTCAGGTCCTCCGAGAGAGAGAAAGAAAGAGAGAAGGAGAGAATTAGAGAACGCACACTTAGATTCACACAGGACACCGAATAGGACAGGAGAAGTACTCCAGATATAACAAACTGACCCTAGCCCCCGACACATAAACTACTGCAGCATAAATACTGGAGGCTGAGACAGGAGGGGTCAGGAGACACTGTGGCCCCATCCGAGGACACCCCGGACAGGGCCAAACAGGAAGGATATAACCCCACCCACTTTGCCAAAGCACATCCCCCACACCACTAGAGGGATATCTTCAACCACCAACTTACCATCCTGAGACAAGGCCGAGTATAGCCCACAAAGATCTCCGCCACGGTACAACCCAAGGGGGCAACCAGACAGGCCGACCACAACAGTGAATCAACCCACCCAGGTGACGCACCCCCAGGGACGGCACGAGAGAGCCCCAGCAAGCCAGTGACTCAGCCCCCGTAACAGGGTTAGAGGCAGAGAATCCCAGTGGAAAGAGGGGAACCGGCCAGGCAGAGACAGCAAGGGCGGTTCGTTGCTCCAGAGCCTTTCCGTTCACCTTCCCACTCCTGGGCCAGACTACACTCAATCATATGACCCACTGAAGAGATGAGTCTTCAGTAAAGACTTAAAGGTTGAGACCGAGTTTGCGTCTCTGACATGGGTAGGCAGACCGTTCCATAAAAATGGAGCTCTATAGGAGAAAGCCCTGCCTCCAGCTGTTTGCTTAGAAATTCTAGGGACAATTAGGAGGCCTGCGTCTTGTGACCGTAGCGTACGTGTAGGTATGTACGGCAGGACCAAATCAGAGAGGTAGGTAGGAGCAAGCCCATGTAATGCTTTGTAGGTTAGCAGTAAAACCTTGAAATCAGCCCTTGCTTTGACAGGAAGCCAGTGTAGAGAGGCTAGCACTGGAGTAATATGATCACATTTTTTGGTTCTAGTCAGGATTCTAGCAGCCGTATTTAGCACTAACTGAAGTTTATTTAGTGCTTTATCCGGGTAGCCGGAAAATAGAGCATTGCAGTAGTCTAACCTAGAAGTGACAAAAGCATGGATTAATTTTTCTGCATCATTTTTGGACAGAAAGTTTCTGATTTTTGCAATGTTACGTAGATGGAAAAAAGCTGTCCTCGAAATGGTCTTGATATGTTCTTCAAAAGAGAGATCAGGGTCCAGAGTAACGCCGAGGTCCTTCACAGTTTTATTTGAGACGACTGTACAACCATTAAGATTAATTGTCAGATTCAACAGAAGATCTCTTTGTTTCTTGGGACCTAGAACAAGCATCTCTGTTTTGTCCGAGTTTAATAGTAGAAAGTTTGCAGCCATCCACTTCCTTATGTCTGAAACACATGCTTCTAGCGAGGGCAATTTTGGGGCTTCACCATGTTTCATTGAAATGTACAGCTGTGTGTCATCCGCATAGCAGTGAAAGTTTACATTATGTTTTCGAATAACATCCCCAAGAGGTAAAATATATAGTGAAAACAATAGTGGTCCTAAAACAGAACCTTGAGGAACACCGAAATGTACAGTTGATTTGTCAGAGGACAAACCATTCACAGAGACAAACTGATATCTTTCCGACAGATAAGATCTAAACCAGGCCAGAACTTGTCCGTGTAGACCAATTTGGGTTTCCAATCTCTCCAAAAGAATGTGGTGATCGATGGTATCAAAAGCAGCACTAAGGTCTAGGAGCACGAGGACAGATGCAGAGCCTCGGTCCGATGCCATTAAAATGTCATTTACCACCTTCACAAGTGCCGTCTCAGTGCTATGATGGGGTCTAAAACCAGACTGAAGCATTTCGTATACATTGTTTGTCTTCAGGAAGGCAGTGAGTTGCTGCGCAACAGCCTTCTCTAAAATCTTTGAGAGGAATGGAAGATT
>NC_068442.1:44059557-44062057 GCF_023373465.1 Oncorhynchus keta
CGAGTCTGCTGTTAATAATAATGCAGAGGATTTTCCCAAGGTTACTGTTGACGCATATTCCACGGTAGTTATTGGGGTCAAATTTGTCTCCACTTTTGTGGATTGGGGTGATCAGTCCTTGGTTCCAAATATTGGGGAAGATGCCAGAGCTAAGTATGATGTTAAAGAGTTTTAGTATAGCCAGTTGGAATTTGTTGTCTGTATATTTGATAATTTCATTGAGGATACCATCGACACCACAGGCCTTTTTGGGTTGGAGGGTTTTTATTTTGTCCTGTAACTCATTCAATGTAATTGGAGAATCCAGTGGGTTCTGGTAGTCTTTAAAAGTTGATTCTAAGATCTGTAGTTGATCATGTATATGTTTTTGCTCTTTGTTCTTTGTTATAGAACCAAAAAGATTGGAGAAGTGGTTTACCCAGACATCTCCATTTTGGATAGATAATTCTTCGTGTTGTTGTTTGTTTAGTGTTTTCCAATTTTCCCAGAAGTGGTTAGAGTCTATGGATTCTTCAATTGCATTGAGCTGATTTCTGACATGCTGTTCCTTCTTTTTCCGTAGTGTGTTTCTGTATTGTTTTAGTGATTCACCATAGTGAAGGCGTAGACTCAGGTTTTCCGGGTCTCTATGTTTTTGGTTGGACAGGTTTCTCAATTTCTTTCTTAGATTTTTGCATTCCTCATCAAACCATTTGTCATTATTGTTAATTTTCTTCGGTTTTCTATTTGAGATTTTTAGATTTGATAGGGAAGCTGAGAGGTCAAATATACTGTTAAGATTTTCTACTGCCAAGTTTACACCTTCACTATTACAGTGGAACGTTTTACCCAGGAAATTGTCTAAAAGGGATTGAATTTGTTGTTGCCTAATTGTTTTTTGGTAGGTTTCCAAACTGCATTCCTTCCACCTATAGCATTTCTTAATGTTACTCAGTTCCTTTGGCTTTGATGCCTCGTGGTTGAGTATTGCTCTGTTTAAGTAGACTGTGATTTTGCTGTGGTCTGATAGGGGTGTTAGTGGACTGACTGTGAACGCTCTGAGAGATTCTGGGTTGAGGTCAGTGATAAAGTAGTCTACAGTACTACTGCCAAGAGATGAGCTATAGGTGTATCTACCATAGGAGTCCCCTCGAAGCCTACCGTTGACTATGTACATACCCAGCGTGCGACAGAGCTGCAGGAGTTGTGACCCGTTTTTGTTGGTTATGTTGTCATAGTTGTGCCTAGGGGGGTGTCTCTCTCTCTCTCTCTCTCCCTCTTCCCCTCTCTCTCTCTCTCTCTCTCCCTCTCTCTCTCTCTCTCTCTCTCTCTCTCTCCTCTCTCTCTCTCTCTCTCTCTCCCTCCCTCTCTCTCTCTCCCTCTTCCCCTCTCTCTCTCTCCCCATCTCTCTCTCTCCCCCCCATCTCACTCTCTCTCTCTGTCTCATAAACACATCTTGTTTTTATCTCTCTCCTTGCTCGTTGCTTTACTGCTGTCTTCATTCTTATGTCTTTCTGTCTTCTATTCCTCTGTCTCTATCCCCCCCTCCGTCCCCTTGCCCTTCTTCTCCATCCCTTCTTCCTTTTATTCTCTTATATCAGGAAGTGTTTGGCTGCCTTTATCAATAATATGTCATGGGGATAACATTGTCAATAACATCATTATGAGCAAATTGAATTTGAGAAATTGAGTTAGGGAGGTTGGAGCAAGGACATGTGGCCGCCTACACACGAATGAGTGTAGGGGGTATCGTCTTTCCTTCTGCAAATATTTCCCCATACACAACCCCCCTTCGCTCACTTTCATGTGGCGCATTTCAGATTTCTATTCATATTTTTTATGGAATCACTTTGTTAAACCAACTAAAAGCAAACAATATATATATTCCTGTTAAATATAGCTTGTTTATGCTAGTGGTGCAGCAAAATATCTCTCAGAATATGAATACAAAATCCTTGTGTAGTATGTGTAAATCAAACGTACTCCCCCCCCATCAAATAATAATGATGTAAATGCACGAGCATTTGGAACAATCGTCAATGCAAATAATTAGCTAATTGTTGGCTTGTGTTTAGCTTTCCCAACACATTCCATTGCCATAGACTTTTATCCAAAGCGACTTTGTCATACATTTTACATATGGGTGGAATTGAACCCAAAATCCCAAACCGAGCCATTCAGGATGTATGACATCCACACTATGAAGTGTTATTGTGTTACACAGTTCAGTATGGATTTACACAAGTCAATCTTTTGGCATCATTACGGCTGTCATCATCTTTGAAAGTTCACCAAAGAGCACACAATCACTACACATATCAACGGATCCACAAACTCACAGCCAGCCATTTTACCTCCAGAGATTCATTGTAATCTAATGCAATTTCAACATGTCACTGATGGAAGCGTCTCAGAGGAAATGTGTTGCACTTTATGGCAGTTATTAATCTGTCTGCGCTGTCGTTAGATTAGCGAAACAGGCTAACTGAGCCAACTTCCAGAAATGCTCCCTTTGGAGATG